>NW_024608714.1:20000-27500 GCF_018296145.1 Oncorhynchus tshawytscha | reverse complement strand
GTTCTTTCCTTCATAGGTTGGGCAGCAGTATAAAGACACGTGGAGAATGAATGCAGTCTACTCTGTCTACCTTGAGCCAGACCGACCATCTGTATGAAGTTTAAATTTAAAGAATCATAAGATCATGTCTTAATATACTGAACAGGGCCATAAGATAATGTCGTAATATACTGAACAGGGCCATAAGATAATGTCTTAATATACAGAACAGGGCCATTAGATAATGTTTTAATATACCGAACAGGGGCATAAGATCATGTCTTATAAGAACAGGGCCATGAGATAATGTGTGATGTCTTAATATACTGAACAGGGCCATGAGATAAAGATAATGTCTTAATATACACTGAACAGAGCCATAAGATAATGTCTTAATATACTGAACAGAGCCATACGATAATGTCTTAATACACTGAACAGAGCCATACGATAATGTCTTAATATACTGAACAGGGCCATACGATAATGTCTTAATATACTGAACAGGGCATTACAGTCCTTGGATTGAATAGAATACCAGATGGTTATTTCAGGTGTGTTTCTCTGGATCAGTACGTATCACCTGAAGGTGGAAACCGCTCATCTCTAGCGTCATTAATCACTCTTTGGGATAGAAGACAGCATTTGGAGGGTTATTTCCAGTGCAAGCTCTATGTTGTGTTTCTCTGTTGTGAGTAAGGATCTATCTGTTCTGTTTAATGGTGGAAACAGCTCGTATCTGGCATCCTTACCATGCGATCAGAGTTAAACTCTGCTTGCAACACACACACACACACACACACACACATACCTGGTATTCTTTTGATCATTTCGGAGGTGAGTACCTATCTCACTGGCTGCCGTGGAAACCAATCATTTTACAGTCCCCTAGCAGTCCGCACACACACACACACACACACACACACACACACACACACACACACACACACACACACACACACACACACACTGCCACAGCCATGTGGGCCAGGCAGACCTCCATTACCAGCCTGGTCTCATAGACTAGACATAACATAGTAAATGTAAATCCGGGAAACACATATTAGCATGACATGTTACATTTGATATGGTTACATAAGACAGATGGTTACTTAAAGCAAAAACAAAAGTAAGGAGGTCGGGGTGGATAGGTAGGGGAATAACGCAATCGTCTCGCAACCCAAAGATTGCGAGCTCCAATCTCATAACATATCATACGTTTGGTTTGGGATCAAGGACAACTTTAGCATTTTAGCTAAATAGCACCTTTTCAACTACTTACTACTTTTTAGCTACTTTGAAACTACTTAGCATGTTAGCTAAACCTTCCCCTAACCTTAACCTTTTTAGCTAACCCTTCTGCTAACCCTTAACCTAACTCCTAACTCCTAACCCTAACCCCTAAGCCTAGCTAATGTCAGCCACCTAGCAGCCTAGTTAGAATTCGTGAAATATCATACGTTTTTCAAATTCTTAATATATTCAACATTTAGCAAATTCATAATATATTCAACATTTAGCAAATCATGACATTTATTTCGAATTGTAATTCGTAACATATCATTCAAAAGTAATACATACTATACGAAACGTAACATATCAAACTAGACGAAGTGTTACGGATTTTCGTGCATAATAATATGAAGTTGTCTGAGACCAGGTTGCCATTACAGGAACCCTTCAGAAACAGGACCTCTTCCCTCTTGCCCCTGTCTCCTCTTTCATCCTTTCATCTTCTCTTCTCTGTCTCTTATTAATCCTCCATTTCAGCTACCTTTTTCATTTCTTGTTTTACCTCAACTTTCACAATTTTGCCTTAACCAAATTGCCCTTCGGGCACAATACATATTTTATTCTGTTATTTTCAGTTCTGTTCAGTTCTCTTCATTGATATTTGGTTCATTTTAACAATAGAGTGGCTTTTTTATTTATTTACATGATTTTATATTCTCCGTGAAGTGGAAATGGTGAAAGCGCTGATGAGTTTGTTAATACCTCTAGTTAGCATTGATCTCTCTATTCAGCAGCTCTCTCTGCTGCTGTAGCTGTGGCTCAGTGAGCATTTAACACTATTGATTATGGAGGTAACACTACTGACACTATAGATTATGGAGGTGACACTACTGACACTATAGATTATGGAGATGACACTACTGACACTATTGAATATGGAGTTGTAACTACTGATACTATTGATTATGGAGTTGTAACTACTGACACTATTGATTATGGAGGTAACACCACTGACACTATTGATTATGGAGGTAACACCACTGACACTATTGATTATGGAGGCCTGGAGGTAACAGTACTGACACTATAGATTATGGAGATGACACTACTGACACTATAGATTATGGAGGTAACACTACTGATACTATTGATTATGGAGTTGACACTACTGACACTATTGATTATGGAGTTGTAACTACTGATACTATTGATTATGGAGGTAACACTACTGACACTATTGATTATGGAGGTAACACTACTGATACTATTGATTATGAGGGCTGGAGGTAAATCCATGATGTGATCTCATCAATGATTACTTTTAATAAACATTTTTCTTTAGTTTATTTAGTAAATATTTTCTTAACTCTATTTCTTGAACAGCATTGTTGGTTAAGGGGCTTGTAAGTAAGCATTTCACGGTGAGGTCTACAACTGTTGTATTTGATGCATGTGACAAATACAATTTGATTTGATCACTATGAATTATTGTCCCTGGGAATTATTTCCTGCTTTCGTCTCCATTTCTGGCGGCCGGACGATACAGACTGTATAGAGTATAGTGTATAAGGTATAGTGTATAGTGTATAGTGTATAGTGTACCATTAGGGACCACCATCATAACTGAAACAATTATAAAGGCAATGCCAGCTGAGTCAATAATGAGGCAGCAGGGGAGGGAACAAGGCCCAGATCCAACCCCTAGTGCCGCACGATACACACACACACACGCACGCACACACGCACGCGCACGCACGCACACACGCACACACGCACACACACGCACGTGCACGCACACGCACCCGCACACGCACGCACACACGCGCACACACACGCACGCACACGCACACACACACACCAGGGCTGTTACGCTGACTGTATTACCGGTGGTCAAAAGTCATGACCGCAGTCAAATTCCACGTGACGGTAACTAGGCTTCTCCGAGCTCTGATGCTGCTGATGGTCATTAGTAGCCTACCAAACTTGATAGTTGCCTGGTAGTCGGCACTCTATTGTTCCTCTAATCACTCTGACATCAATGCAAATGTTTTAGAAAATCAAAATCATCATGAGAGCTCATGTTGCGTAACATTTCTATAGGCTATGCAATTGCGAGAGAGAACAGAAGTGATGGCCTCTTAATAAGAGGAGGATCCTATCAGCTTTCTATAGGCTAGGCATACTTTCTTTCTCAAATGTCCTAATATTAAGCACATTGCTTCTCTTTCCGACAGGAGTATAGCCTATCTGGCTGGGATGAAAATGAACCACACATGGGGGGGAAAGCCTCCTCCATTTGCTATTTCAGTGCATAGATGACGTGTAATTTCCTCCCACTGCCTCCCGGTGCATGATAATGGTCCATTCTACATCAAAACTAATTTCAGACATATATTATTTAGCATATGTAAAGACCAAATTAAATCACGAATAGTCTGATGGGTGACAATATTAGCCTGTCATTTGTGTAAAGAAATATTATCACATGTGGGCAGTAAAGGCAAGAAACAGTGCATGCCTTTTATATAAAAAAAAAAAAAAAAAAAAATCATAGACGCACACCTCATGTAGCCCTTGGACCTATATGATTTGATAGGGTTTGCATAACAACTGAGGTGTCAAAATAACTTCTTAAAATGACTTTAAAAACAAGTGTAGAGCTGGCATACATACACAGCGTATGAGGGAAAGATCCTTTCTGCAGTAAAAAAAAAAATAAAAAGCACAACAATAATAAAAAAATAATAAAAATGACATAAATCACATTTTGCGGTCACTTTTCAGAATGGTGTTTTTCCCGCTAATTCACTGCAATTGTGGGACATTCGGGTGTACAACCTACTGCCGTGCGCACATTGCTGCTCTTATAATGTGAAGAAAATAGCCTAATATTTTATCAACATTGTAAGTGAAACGTTCTGATCTGTTGCATCAGCCTCATTTAGCTCTTAAAATGTTTTCTGTATTCATTTGGAATCTATCGCATCCCACAACTGTCCAAGACTACGCTTGGATACGCCATACCATCTGGTTTGTGTTTAGTGGTACTATCATTTCTTTTTCAAAAGGACAATTACCCAACAGACCTCCAGGCTGCGTAAGGGCTATTTGACCATGAAGGAAAGTGATGGAGTGCTGCATCAGATGACCTGGCCTCCACAATCACCAAACCTCAACCCAATTGAGATGGTTTGAGATTAGTTGGACCGCAGAGTGAAGGAAAAACAGCCAACAAATGCTCATCATATGTGTATACTCCTGCAAGACTATTGAAAAAGCATTCCAGTTGAAGCTGGTTGAGAGAATGCCAAGAAAAAGAATCTCAAATATTACATATATTTTGATTTGTGAAACACTTTAACACTACATGATTCCATATGTGTTATTTATTTCATAGTTTTGATGATGTCACGACTTCCGCCGAAGTTGGTCCCTCTCGGCGTTCGGCGGTCGACGTCACCGGTTTTGTAGTCGCACCCTGATCCATGTTTCATTTTCGATCTGTTTTGTCTTCATTATACACACCTGGTTTGATTCCATAATCATTGTTCCCTATTTATAACCCTCTGGTTTCCCCGTTGGTTTTGTGCATGTTTGTTATTGTCAAGTTGTCTCGTTTTGTGACATGGATATTTTGTGGAAATATTGTTTTTGGAGTAAAGTCACGGTTATTACAAATGTTCTGTGTCCTGACTCCACCTTACCCGCATCACCTAGACATTCTGACAGATGTCTTCACTATTATTCTACAAGGTAGAAAAGTGTAAAAAAAAAAGAAAAAGAAAAACCCAAAACTTTGACAGGTAGTGGATATTCTTTCACATTGGTTCTTTTCTTTTTACTGATCTCTGAAGCCCGTTGAGAATCCAATTTGATTGGTTGATCATTAATGCAAAGGCAGTGTTCAAATACTCTTTCATCATTATTTAATGAGGATTAAAAAAATGAAAAATAAAAGATATTAAGGATGGAAATGAATGGTCTTTACCTCACCCACTTTCCTATTCACAATGGCGTCAATGGCGCCTTGACGTTTGACGTTTGACGTTTTGTTACGTGCTGCTGGGATTGTGGTCATTAAAATATGCAGCCATGCTTGTGAATAGGTTGTTGTCTAACAAAAGGAATATTTCAGTAAAAAAAAACATATTAACGCATCATGTCGATCAGAGATTTAATGTAAAGTAACCTGCCTTTATTCCAAAGATATGGTGCGGTGGGGAATATAACGTTTTGTACTTGATTGATTTGATTATTGATTGTATTATTAGCTATGTAACACAGGGGAGGGTAGAGATCAAGACCCCAAGATGACTGCAACAACAACCGCTGTTGAATTCATTTCAATGTCATATTTCATTTTATATCTCAGGCACTTTTATTAAAAACAACAACAAAAAAATCTTGTCCCCTTTCAACTGTGTGCGTCAAAGCTTGCTTTTTAATAGGGCACCTTTCTGTGTGTCAGACAGGCAAGTTTACTGCCCTATAGTGGGCTGTTCACGTGTATCGTGTGTGTGTGTGTCCTGATGGGCCTCCCATAGCCATTCATAGCAGCACCAATGACATCAACACAGAGCTGTAGTCAAAGTCTACACTTACACACACACACACACACACACACACACACACACACACACACACACACACACACACACACACACACACACACACACACACACACACACACACACACACACACACACACATATCACCTCACCAACAGAGAGACCAGGGTAGGGATCAGGGTATGGACCAGAGTAGAGACCAGGGTAGAGACCAGGATAGAGACCAGATTAGAGACCATATTAAATACCAGATTAGAGACCAGAGTAGAGACCAGATTAGTGACCAGATTAGTGACCAGAGTAAAGACCAGAGTAGAGACCAGATTAGTGACCAGATTAGTGACCAGATTAGTGACCAGAGTAGAGACCAGAGTAGAGACCAGATTAGTGACCAGATTAGTCACCAGATTAGAGACCAGAGTATTGACCAGAGTATTGACCAGATTAGAGACCAGATTAGAGACCATATTAAATACCAGATTAGAGACCAGAGTAGAGACCAGATTAGTGACCAGATTAGTGACCAGAGTAAAGACCAGAGTAGAGACCAGATTAGTGACCAGATTAGTGACCAGATTAGTGACCAGAGTAGAGACCAGAGTAGAGACCAGATTAGTGACCAGATTAGTCACCAGATTAGAGACCAGAGTATTGACCAGAGTATTGACCAGAGTAGAGACCAGAGTAGAGACCAGAGTATTGACCAGATTAGAGACCAGATTAGAGACTAGAGTAGAGACCAGAGTATTGACCAGAGTATTGACCAGAGTAGAGACCAGAGTATTGACCAGAGTAGAGACCAGAGTATTGACCAGAGTAGAGACCAGAGTAGAGACCAGAGTATTGACCAGAGTAGAGACCAGAGTATTGACCAGAGTAGAGACCAGAGTATTGACCAGAGTAGAGACCAGAGCATTGACCAGAGTATTAACCAGAGTAGAGACCAGAGTATTGACCAGAGTATTGCCCAGATTAGAGACCAGAGTATTGACCAGAGTATTGACCAGATTAGAGTCCAGAGTATTGACCAGAGTATTGCCCAGATTAGAGACCAGAGTATTGACCAGAGTATTGACCAGATTAGAGTCCAGAGTATTGACCAGAGTAGAGACCAGAGTATTGACCAGAGTAGAGACCAGAGTATTGACCAGAGTATTGACCAGATTAGAGTCCAGAGTATTGACCAGAGTATTGACCAGATTAGAGACCAGATTAGAGACCAGAGTATTGACCAGAGTATTGCCCAGATTAGAGACCAGAGTATTGACCAGAGTATTGACCAGATTAGAGTCCAGAGTATTGACCAGAGTATTGACCAGATTAGAGACCAGATTAGAGACCAGAGTATTGACCAGAGTATTGACCAGATTAGAGACCAGAGTATTGACCAGAGTATTGACCAGATTAGAGTCCAGAGTATTGACCAGAGTATTGACCAGATTAGAGACCAGATTAGAGACCAGAGTATTGACCAGAGTATTGACCAGATTAGAGACCAGAGTATTGACCAGAGTATTGACCAGATTAGAGTCCAGAGTATTGACCAGAGTATTGACCAGATTAGAGACCAGATTAGAGACCAGAGTATTGACCAGAGTATTGACCAGATTAGAGTCCAGAGTATTGACCAGAGTATTGACCAGATTAGAGACCAGATTAGAGACCAGAGTATTGACCAGAGTATTGACCAGATTAGAGACCAGAGTATTGACCAGATTAG
>NW_024608714.1:0-12500 GCF_018296145.1 Oncorhynchus tshawytscha | reverse complement strand
GGCGAGGTACCCATCATAGGGAATTATGGGGCCTTCATTTTACTTCGGTGCAACTAAAATGTTGTCAAATTTTCTCAGGTGTTGCAGGGTATTATTTGTAGTATTTTTGTGGGTAATTTAGCTTTTTGGTCCAAAAAGGGATTATTTGGAGGTCATGGTCTCTCCTGCTCACACATGGTGTCTGGTGGTTTTGTTATTATTTCACTGAAGGGAGATGTTGCTAGGACAAAACACACAGCATTACTGTTACAGGGAGTGGGACAGACATGGAGTGGGACAAACAGGGAGTGGGACAGACAGGAGTGGGACAGACAGGGAGTGGGACAGACAGGGAGTGGGACAGACAGGGGGTGGGACAGACAGGGAGTGGGACAGACAGGGGGTGGGACAGACAGGGAGTGGGACAGACAGGGAGTGGGACAGACAGGAGGTGGGACAGACAGGGAGTGGGACAGACCGGGGTGGGACAGACAGGGAGTGGGACAGACAGGGAGTGGGACAGACAGGGGTGGGAGAGACAGGGGGTGGGAGAGACAGGGAGTGGGACACATGCAACGCCATGGTTGTGGGTTCAATTCCCACATGGGACCTTACTATTGCTCTAGATAAGACCGTCTGCATGATGACTCAAATGTAAAAGACATCAAATATACACTGAACAAAATGCAACAGTCTCACAGATATTACTGAGTTCCAGATCATATGAGGAAATCATTTTAAATAAAGTCATGAGGTCCTAATCTATGGATTTCACATGACTGGGTATACAGTTCACAGATACATTAAAAAAGGGTTGGGGTGTGGATCAGAACCAGTCAGTATCTGCTGTGGATCAGAAAACCAGTCAGTATCTGCTGTGGATCAGAAAACCAGTCAGTATCTGGTGTGGATCAGAAAACCAGTCAGTATCTGGTGTGGATCAGAAAACCAGTCAGTATATGGTGTGGATCAGAAAACCAGTCAGTATATGGTGTGGATCAGAACCAGTCAGTATCTGGGGTGGATCAGAACCAGTCAGTATCTGGTGTGGATCAGAACCAGTCAGTATCTGGTGTGGATCAGAACCAGTCAGTATCTGGTGTGGATCAGAAAACCAGTCAGTATCTGGTGTGGATCAGAAAACCAGTCAGTATCTGGTGTGGATCAGAAAACCAGTCAGTATCTGGTGTGGATCAGAAAACCAGTCAGTATCTGGTGTGGATCAGAAAACCATTCAGTATCTGGTGTGGATCAGAAAACCAGTCAGTATCTGGTGTGGATCAGAACCAGTCAGTATCTGGTGTGGATCAGAACCAGTCAGTATCTGGTGTGGATCAGAACCAGTCAGTATCTGGTGTGGATCAGAACCAGTCAGTATCTGCTGTGGATCAGAAAACCAGTCAGTATCTGGTGTGGATCAGAAAATCAGTCAGTATCTGCTGTGGATCAGAAAACCAGTCAGTATCTGGTGTGGATCAGAAAACCAGTCAGTATCTGGTGTGACCACCATTTGCCTCATGCTGTGTGACACATCCCTTTCACATAGAGGGGAATGTTGGCTCACTTTTGCTTCAATGGCTGTGTGAAGTTGGTGGGAACTGGAAAACCTGGTAGTACACGTCAAACCAGAGCATCCCAAACATGCTCAATGGGTAACATGTCTGGTGAGTATGCAGGCCATGGGAGAACAGGGACATTTTCAGCTTCTTTCTTTGTATACAGATCCTTGAGACATTATCAGACTGAAACATGAGGTGATGGCGTCACGGTATCTGTGCATTAAAATCACCACCATTAAAATGTGTACACGATATTTGATAGAAATATGCTTTTTTTGTGTGCATGGAATATTTCTGGGATCTTTTATTTCAGCTCATGAAACATGGCGCCAACACTTTCCATGTTGGGTTTATATTTTCTTCAGTATAGTTTCTTTGCGCCCCATTATCATGCTGAAACATGAGATGATGGCGGCGGATGAATGGCACAACAATGGGCCTCGGTACATCGTCACATCTTTGGGCATTCAAATTACCATCGATAAAATGCAATTGTGTTCATCATTACCATGTGGCACTCTGTTCACAACGTTGGCATCAGAAAACCGCTCACCAACACGACGCCAACAAATCTGCCATCTACCTTTGTACAGTTGAAAGCGGGACTCATCCGTGAAGACACTTCTCCAGCGTGCCAGTGGCGTGAGCGTTTGCTCACTGAAGTCAGTGACGACGCCAAACTGCAGTCAGGTCAAGACCCTGGTGAGGACGACGAGCAGATGAGCTTCCTGAGATGGTTTCTGACAGTTTGTGCAGGTATTATTTGGTTTAGCAAACCCACAGTTTCATCAGCTGTCCGGGTGGCTGGTCTCAGACGATCCCGCAGGTGAAGAAGCTGGATGTGGAGGTCCTGGGCTGGCGTGGTTACACTGTGGTCTGCGGTTGTGAGGCAGGTTGGATGTACTGTCAAATTCTCTAAAACAATGTTGGAGGCAGCTTATAGTAGAGAAATTAACATTCAATTATCTGGCAACAGCTCTGGTGGCCATTCCTGGTGGACATTCCTGCAGTCAACATATGCCAATTGCCCGCTCCCTCAAAACACCAGACGTCTGTGGCATTGTGTTGTGTGACAAAACTGAACATTTTAGAGTTGCCTTTTATTGTCCCCATCACAAGGTTCACCTGTGTAATGATCATGCTGTTTCATCAGCTTCTTGATATGCCACACCTGTCAGGTGGATGGATTATCTTGGCAAAGGAGAAATGCTCACTAACAGGGATGTAAACAACGTTGTGTACAACATTTGAGAGAAATAAGCTTTTTGTGATGTTGATGTTCCAACGCTAAATTACTGTGGTTATTTCCTCATCAGGAATTGCAATATTGTCTATTTTGGTATCTGTTGTTGTGTTCTTCTCCAATCACTGAAATTCCAAGTATGCTGTGGATATTCCGTGTGAGGGAATGGTTAGAGAGAGAGAGAGAGAGAGAGGGATAGAGAGGGAGAGGGTGAGAGAGAGGGTGAGCGAGAGAGAGAGAGGGGGGGGGGGAAAGGAAAGGACAGAGAGAGAGAGGGAGGGAGAGAGAGAGAGAGAGAGAGAGAGAGAGAGAGAGAGAGAGAATAAGAGAGATAAAAAGAAAGCAAGAAAGAGCGTGATACAAAGAGAATCAATGAAAGATAGAAAAAGAGGGGACTCATCAGCTACTAGACTCATCAGCTAATTGACTCATCAGCTAATTGACTCATCAATTGGGGAGGCAGGGTAGCCTAGTGGTTAGTAACTGGAAGGTTGCAAGTTCAAATCCCCGAGCTGACAAGGTCTGTCGTTCTGCCCCTGAACAGGCAGTTAACCCACTGTTCCTAGGACGTCATTGAAAATGAGAATGTGTTCTTAAACTTGTCTGGTTTAAATAAAAATATCAGCTAATTTACTAATCACCTGCTTGATTAAGCATCTAATTGACTCAACAGCTACTAGTCTCATCATCTACTAGACTTATCAGTTGCTTGACTTATCTGTTACTTGACTCATCATCTACTAGACTAGTCAGCTACAAGACTTGTCAGCTACTAGACTCGTCAGCTACAAGACTTGTCAGCTACTAGACTCGTAACTAGACTCGTCAGCTACTAGACTCATCAGCTACTAGACTCATCAGCTACTAGACTCGTCATCTACTAGACTCATCAGCTACTAGACTCGCCATCTACTAGACTCCAGATACTAGACTCGCAGCTACTAGACTTGTCAGCTACTAGACTTCAGCTACTAGACGTCAGCTACTAGACTCATCAGCTACTAGACTCATCAGCTACTAGACTTCATCTACTAGACTCATCAGTACTAGACTCGCCATCTACTAGACTAAGAAGACTCATCATCTACTAGACTAGTCAGCTACTAGACTCACAGCTACTAGACTCATCATCTACTAGACTCATCAGCTACTAGACTCATCAGATACTAGACTCATCAGCTACTAGACTCATCAGCTACAAGACTTGTCAGCTACTAGACTCGCCATCTACTAGACTTGTCAGCTACTAGACTTGTCAGCTACTAGACTCGTCAGCTACTAGACTCATCAGCTACTAGACTCATCAGCTACTAGACTCGTCATCTACTAGACTCATCAGCTACTAGACTCATCTACTAGACTCGTCAGATACTAGACTCATCATCTACTAGACTAGTCAGCTACTAGACTCGTCAGCTACTAGACTCATCATCTACTAGACTCATCAGCTACTAGACTCGTCAGCTACTAGACTCATCATCTACTAGACTCGTCAGCTACTAGACTCGTCAGCTACTAGACTCGTCAGCTACTAGACTCATCACCTACTAGACTCGTCATCTACTAGACTCGTCAGCTACTAGACTCGTCAGCTACTTGTCCGGTATATGTGATCAGTGTCCCATCCCAAGGTTCCTGAGGTGTAATGTTGTGCTTTTAGACCTACACTCTGGTCTTTAAAATCCATTAACCTTCCGATAAAAGTGCATAATGTCTCCCTATAAAGTCCCAATGGGTCGTAAACAGGAGCCTATGTGTGCTGTGTGCTACAGGTGCAACATCTGGAGAAACGCAGAAATTAAATTCCATAAAATGGAAAGTAAACGTACCATAATGGAGTGGCATGTTTTTCAGTTCTTGCGTGTCTTTCATAGCTTTCAGAATGACACATTCCCATGAAATTATATTAGAATAGATGGAGGCTCTTTCACATCAGGTTTAGGCCTAGATTAGGATATTATAGAGGTGGTTTAGGTTTGTAACTTGTTGTACTTTTCTGATTAATGACCTCCGTCTTGGCCTATTGTGCTGTCATATAGTTCACACCATCCCTAACGGAAAACCACATGGTCTATCAGCCCAGGGACTACAGAGGAAAACTAGCCAGATTGCCAAATAATTTATGTACATTGTTCCTGTAAAATAACTAAATTAAATAACATGAATAAATATCTGCAGGAGAGGCTAGGGACTAGAAGCCCCCCCTTGCACTGGTGTGGTTGAATGTAGGAAGCAGAATGTTTGGTTGTACTGGGGTTGTCTCACGTGACCAGGATGACCAGGATGTAGGAAGCAGAATGTTTGGTTGGACTGGGGTTGTCTCTCACGTGACCAGGATGTAGGAAGCAGAATGACCACGTGACCAGGATGTAGGAAGCAGAATGTTTGGTTCGAGGATGTAGGAAGCAGAATGTTTGGTTGGACTGGGGGTTGTCTCACGTGACCAGGATGTAGGAAGCAGAATGTTTGGAGTGTCTCACGACCAGCGATACAGCTCTTCAGTGTTTTCAACTTAAAAAAAATATTTTCCAAGACACTCGTTCATTTTATCCATTAAAAATATATTTATTTTAATGTTTTAT
Organism: Oncorhynchus tshawytscha; assembly: GCF_018296145.1. Taxonomy (NCBI): domain Eukaryota; kingdom Metazoa; phylum Chordata; class Actinopteri; order Salmoniformes; family Salmonidae; genus Oncorhynchus; species Oncorhynchus tshawytscha. The sequence continues at coordinate 7,137 of NW_024608714.1, read as the reverse complement.
TATCATCATCGTGTTTGACTGGATTTTACCGCCTCCTGGATACTTGCAGGCTAGCCGACTGGCTAGGTTACCTGGCTGTCACCGGCAAAGCTTGTCTCACGTTGTGGTTGGAACCGAGTCCACTTTTTCTGACTTGAATATAAGCATGCCATACTCCTCTGTTTTGGAGCATCTGGATGGTAAAAGCTATAAAATGTGAGACCTGTGATATGTTCACCGTAGTGATAGAGGTAGAATTGACTGACTTATGCATTTGTGAAACGTTTATCTATTTTTTAAAAAGGAAATCTTATAATGTATCTTTACCAATTCCGCGGTATCTTTAAACAGAGGTTTAACCAACTGAACACATCATGAATATTTTAGAGACTCCGTCTGATCTAAAATCCTGCAGTGAAAATGGATTTGATTGTAACTCTGCATTCTCAAACCAAAGCAGACATTCTGATTATTGCTGGATGTTGGTTAAAGAAGTCTATGCTGAATTCTTATCTATCTCTGACTGGTTATAAGGTATATAGATCTGACAGAGGTGGGGGGTGTCTCCATAGTTGGACATAACAACTTAAATGTTTCTGTGTCCCTTTCCGTCCAAAAGCAATTTGAATGTCTAATCCTAAATGTGGGCCCAACTGATACTAGTGAAAGAATGTATCGCCCGCCCTCAGCTCCGCCTTGTAAGGACATTGTCTGAATTACTGTCTGACAATCCAAAATCTGAAATGTTAATATTGGGGGATTTGTAATTGGGATTGATTTATGCCAGGCTGAAATATATTTGTACTGAGGTAAATCAAACCAATGATATTGGTCGCATACAGATATTTCATGTCTGATCTAAGGTTGTGTGACTGTGGAATTGTGTTATTTAATCTCTGACTAGGATCAGTTTAAAACTATCCTTTAAGAGTAAAGGCTAGACCCATGTGTTCACACATTAATTTTGTCTGAAAAATGACAGGAAATGTATTTATATTGGGCTAAGGATAGATTGACTGATACTTTGTCTGGCAGTCATTCAGACATTTTGAGGAAATACTTCAGCTGTCTAATTCTTGTTCGAAAAGCAAAGTCTTGAACTGTGTATCTGAGAAAGGTGGGGAATCCAGCAAACTTTTACAAAGTAGTCAAATCTCTGAAACGAAACAAATGATATTGGTAGTTATATTTAGTTTGTTTTTAGCCCTTCCTCTATTTCTGATGTCCATCCAATTTGATTTCTATTTGTAACTGTGCTATTTCACAAAATTTCTGAACCTATATACATTTTACAATTTTTACATTTGTTATCTTGTTGTTATTAGTTCCACCTTTCAGCTCCATTCAACCCCTCCCATCTAACTTTAACACCATCCATTTTGGGTTTCTATTTGCCATATTTTTTTCAACTGTGATGCTTCAAAAAAAGTACTGAACCTTTCTATTCTCATAGCTTCTACAGATTGTAAATTAAAGATAAACATTTTAGCAAAAAATAATTATTATATTATTGATCGATTGACTATAACTTTTCAAATCACCCAGTATTGCTATCTGCAGCGTTAGGTCTAGGTAAATGTTGCAATTCTTCAGCCATTCCTTGACCTGTGACCAAAAACAAGCTACATAGTGACAGTACCAAAATGAATGAACTAATGCCTCCTCACAGCAAAATCTACAGAGCTGTTCCTTACAAGTTTTTTCCCCTTCCACTTGCCTCTTCCATTTTTGTGGTAATGCTGCAATTAGGTGGTTGTAATTCTCGAACATGGGGTGAGACATTCTTAGTAATTTACTAGAGAACCATTTCGGATTTAAGTATAACTTTTGTTTGACTGATGCCTTTAATGAAAGGTCTAATGCTTTAATGTTTAATCATTTCTGCACTCCGAATTCATATTTGTTAAATAAATAGGCCTTTTAAATTTTGTCTGGCTTGCCATTCCAAATACGTATATTTGAGTATTGTTTTTGTCCATATAATTTAAAAAGCAGGTCACTAGGTGTAGGCAAAACAATAAGCAAATAGGTAAACTGTGATATGACCCAAGAGTTAATCAGGGTGATTTTTCCACAAATAGACAGGAATTTTCCTTTCCATGGTAGCAAGATCTTATCTATTTTGGCCAACTTTCTTTAAAAATTGTCACGACACCTTTCTACTCGCTTTCTATAAAAAAATGTATTGGAGTTCGTTTCTTTCTTTTGGGATTTGTATACCGAGTATGTCCACATCCCCGTCAGACCATTGTATTGGTAAACTACACAGTAATGTACACAGTAATGTAAAATATGCTTTTTTTTGTGATCCAATACGTAGAAATCGTTAAAAATCAAAATCCATTGTCCGCTGATGATTCATGCTTTCTTTTAAAACCACAATAAAAATCACTCCTTTTTCTAACCTCTCTGGATTGAAACCAAATGAAGGGACAATTTCAGGTCCTTAGTGATGAAGAACTTGATGAAGAACTTGAAGCTTTAAACCCGGCTTCATCGATGTGGATGGTACTCTCTCTGCTCTCTCTTGTAGTCAACGATCAGCTTCTTCATTTTGTTGACGTTAAGAGAGAGGGTATTTACCTTGCACCACTCTGCCAAGGTACCCACCTAGTTTCTTCAGCAAACTTAATGACTGAGTTAGAGACGTGCATGGCCACGCAGTCATGGTGAACAAGGAGTAAAGGAAGGAGCTGAGCACGCACCCCTGTGGGGCCCCCGTGTTGAGGATCAGTGTGGCGGAGATTTTGTTGCCTACTTTCACCTCTTGGAGTCGACCCATCAGGATTTGTACTATCAATTTGCATGTTTGATTGCCTTTTGGAGGGCATACCTGGTATGTTTGCACAATGTCCATGTTTCCAGTCCCTGTTCCCGGTTCCAGTGCTGTAGTTAAATGCAATGATTTAAATAGGTTCTAATCATCACAGAAGGAACAACATTACCTGCGCACTTCCTGATAAACCCAATCACCGACTCAGTGTGTTCGTCAATATTATTCCCAGAGGAGACCCAGAACATATCCTAGTCCACGTGATCAAAACAATCCTGAAGCATCAATTCCGATCGGTCAGACCAACGTTGAACTGTCATTACCACAGGTCCTCCCTGCTTAAGTTTCTGCCTGAAGAGCAGGATGTAGGTGTGGTCAGATTTCCCAGAGTGAGGGCGAGGGAGGGCCTTGTTGTCGTTTCGGAAAGGAGAGTAGCAATGGTCAAGAATGTTCACGCCGCGAGTAGTGAAGCAGATGTGTTGACATCATTTCGGTAGCATTGTCCTTTATTAAAGTCCCCAGCTACAATAAATGCAGCCTCGGGATATATGGTTTCCGAATTTGAACAAAGTCCAGTGTAAAACTACACTCTAGAACTACAGCACAAGCATCAAACACATCACATAAACACAACAAGGGTGTTGTTTTTTGAAAAAAGGCAAAAATTGTGGCAAATGATTATTATTATTAATGGTTTCATGTGGAAGTGACAAATAAGTATTTATAAACAGTGTGGACATGTTAGTGTTGCATTTCCTACACTGCAAGATTATAACTACTCACAGTTTTGCTATTATAATAATGTTTTTGTCTGTGGCTGGTTGCCAGGAGAACTACAGTTAGTGGCCCAATCTAGGACATATCTGCTTTTTTACAAGTTTGGTTTAACTCTATGTGTAACGGTTCTCTTCTTCCTCTTCCTCTGAAGAAGAGGTGTAGCAGGGATCGGATCAAGACGCAGCGTGGTTATAATTCATGGTTCTTTTAATAACGAAACTATACATGAAAATAGACTACAAAACAAGAAACATGAAAAACCCGAAACAGTCCTGTGTGGTACTGACACAGGAGACAACCACCCACAAAACCACCCACAAAACCCAACACAAAACAGGCTACCTAAATATGGTTCCCCATCAGAGACAATGACTAACACCTGCCTCGGATTGAGAACCATATCAGGCCAAACATAGAAATAGACAAACTAGACACACAACATAGAATGCCCACCCAGCTCACGTCCTGACCAACACTGAAACAAGGAAAACACACAAGAACTATGGTCAGAACGTGACACTATGGGCCCTTGGTCAACGTAATATACTACATAGGCCATAGGGTGCCACTTGGGAAGCATCCATGAACACAAATCAACACATTAGTATGTTGTGTCCTCTGGCCCTCTGGTAGTGTCAGGCCTGGCATTATAAAGGGATAGTTCACCCAATTTACAAAAGTACAAAAGCATGTCCGTAGACTGGAAACAAATATGTCATTTTGTAATTTGGTAATTTCCTTTAAAATTCTGACGAGCAATTGGGTGGCGATCGAGCCGCTTGACAAGTGTACTCTGCTGAACGATAATGTTTCAGGGTGTGTGGTGGTGGTGGTGGTGGGGGGGGTAATTTCATCACAATGAGCTATTTGTCACTTACTAATAGTGGGTACTTTGCTGTGATTTATCAGTGTTTGCTGAGTGGGGAGAGAGAGAGAGAGAGAGAGACAAACAGAAGGCCCGGTCTCTCAGATGAAACAGGCCATGGAGGAGATCTATCATAGCTATCACGGATGGAGAGAAGGAGAGAGAGAGCGAGAGAGATTTATCATGCTAATGCTAATTACTTGAATGTGTGTGTGTGTGTGTGTGTGTGTGTGTGTGTGTGTGTGTGTGTGTGTGTGTGTGTGTGTGTGTGTGTGTGTGTTTATGCAGCTGTAGCATCTGGAGCCCCAGATGAGGAAGGATTATGATGATTGAAACAACTTTCAGAACTTTCAAACCTGAGACAATAGGTAACACAGTTGAGTAGCTGAAACCTGCCTCCTTCAGAACAACAGGTAACACAGTTGAGTAGCTGAAACCTGCCTCCTTCAGAACAATAGGTAACACAGTTGAGTAGCTGAAACCTGCCTCCTTCAGAACAATAGGTAACACAGTTGAGTAGCTGAAACCTGCCTCCTTCAGAACAATAGGTAACATAGGTAACACAGTTGAGTAGCTGAAACCTGCCTCTTTCAGAACAATAGGTAACACAGTTGAGTAACTGAAACCTGCCTCTTTCAGAACAATAGGTAACACAGTTGAGTAGCTGAAACCTGCCTCCTTCAGAACAATAGGTAACACAGTTGAGTAGCTGAAACCTGCCTCCTTCAGAACTATAGGTAACACAGTTGAGTAGCTGAAACCTGCCTCCTTCAGAACAATAGGTAACACAGTTGAGTAGCTGAAACCTGCCTCCTTCAGAACAATAGGTAACACAGTTGAGTAAAGTTAAATAAACCTCTCTCTCCACTCCCAATGCCTGCTGTGTTTCTCTAGACATATTTATAGTACCCAGGGCCTTAATCACAGCATTTTATTATATGTTTGATTGTGTAGATCTTTGAGTGGACAAAAGAAAGTCACTCCAGGACTGTGAAGAAAAATTAAGAAAGTAGGTTACATGCGTCAGCTGCTAGCTAGAAACTGTACAAGAATGGAGTCGCAAGTTGTAAGCTACTCAAAGGGATTAGGACAGACGTTAGGTCATGTAAGACACCGAATGCTCTTGAGCCTGCTCTGTGCTCCAAACCCTTAGAGAAAATTTACTACACACGTTTATATTAGAGATCAATCAACTCTCGTGTTCTCTCTCTCTCTCTCTCTCTCTCTCTCTCTCTCTCTCTCTCTCTCTCTCTCTCTGTCCCTGTCTCTGTCTCTCTCTCTCTCTCTCTCTCTCTCTCTCTCTCTCTCTCTCTCTCTCTGTCCCTCTCTCTCTCTCTCTCTCTCTCTCTCTCTCTCTCTCTCTCTCTCTCTCTCTCTCTCTCAATCTCACTGTCTCTCTTTCACTATAAATTAGAACCAAGCCCCGGGTGGAGGCAATACTGCAAAGCTTGAAATCTATAAAAACCGAACAGACAAGCTAAAGGAGGAGAAAGCAGTTAACTCTGAATCGCAACGAGAAACTTCCAAGAACGGGCAAGAACAAGGCATATTTTAACACTAAACACCTACTATAAACCCTACTAAACACCTACTATAAACCCTACTAAACACCTACTATAAACCCTACTAACCACCTACTATAAACCCTACTAAACACCTACTATAAACACTACTAAACACCTACTATAAACCCTACTAAACACCTACTATAAACCCTACTAAACACCTACTATAAACCCTACTAAACACCTACTATAAACCCTACTAAACACCTACTATAAACCCTACTAAACACCTACTATAAACCCTACTAAACCTACTATAAACCCTACTAAACACCTACTATAAACCCTACTAAACACCTACTATAAACCCAGAACCCTACTAAACACCTACTATAAACCCTACTAAACACCTACTATAAACCCTACTAAACACCTACTATAAACCCTACTAAACACCTACTATAAACCCTACTAAACACCTACTATAAACCCTACTAAACACCTACTATAAACCCTACTAAACACCTACTATAAACCCTACTAAACACCTACTATAAACCCTACTAAACACCTACTATAAACCCTACTAAACACCTACTATAAACCCTACTAAACACCTACTATAAACCCTACCCTACTATAAACACTAAACTACTATAAACCCTACTAAACACCTACTATAAACCCTACTAAACACCTACTATAAAACCCTACTAAACACCTACTATAAACCCTACTAAACACCTACTATAAACCCTACTAAACACCTACTATAAACCCTACACCTAAATAAACCCTACTAAACACCTACTATAAACCCTACTAAAACCTACTATAAACCCTACTAACACCTACTATAAACCCTACTAAACACCTGCTAATAAATGGTGCATGATACCAATAAATGTTATGAACGAAATATTGCTTTCATACAACATGTTTTAATTAGATGTTGTACAGATGCACAACTAAATTGACTAGCAAACTGAAGTCACAGAAATAGTGGAAAGAAACAGAAATAGTGGAAAAAATTTGCAACTACATGACAGTCAGGGACTATTCAGTGCCTTCGGGAACTATTCAGACCCCTCGACTTTTCCACGTGATACGTCTGGATGAGAAGCGTGCCCAAAGTAAACTGCCTGTTACTCAGGCCCAGAAGCTAGGCTATGCATATAATTGGTAGAATTGGATAGAAACCACTATAATGTTTCCAAAACTGTTCAAATAATGTCTGT
>NW_024608713.1:0-76040 GCF_018296145.1 Oncorhynchus tshawytscha | reverse complement strand
TTCTGTACATTATTTTGGTGTTTTTTCTTTCTCCCCGTTTATTATTTTACTTGCTCAGCACTTTGAACTGCATTTTGTAAAGAAATAACTTTACAAATAAAGTTTGATTTGATCGTTTCTGACCTGCGTATGAGCAGTGGACATAAGTCGGTCATGATTGTTCAAGGTAACGTGAGGAGGTAGCAAGCCCTGCATGGGGATTTCATGTGGCCCTTGGTCAACAAAGGATTTCCTCTTGATCTGATGGTTTACACGTTGGTTTCTACAGCGGCAGACCGGGGTTCATTACCCGCCTAGAACATATTTGTCTGTGTTATTGTGTCAGTCCAACACAGGGCTGTTAACGTTTTCATGAAGAACCCCTCCACTGTATTCTAACTAGACTGTAGCTATATGAAGAACCCCTCCACTGTATTCTAACTAGACTGTAGCTATATGAAGAACCCCTCCACTGTATTCTAACTAGACTGTAGCTATATGAAGAACCCCTCCACTGTATTCTAACTAGACTGTAGCTATATGAAGAACCCCTCCACTGTATTCTAACTAGACTGTAGCTATATGAAGAACCCCTCCACTGTATTCTAACTAGACTGTAGCTATATGAAGAACCCCTCCACTGTATTCTAACTAGACTGTAGCTATATGAAGAACCCCTCCACTGTATTCTAACTAGACTGTAGCTATATGAAGAAGCCCTCCACTGTATTCTAACTAGACTGTAGCTATATGAAGAACCCATCCACTGTATTCTAACTAGACTGTAGCTATATGAAGAACCCCTCCACTGTATTCTAACTAGACTGTAGCTATATGAAGAACCCCTCCACTGTATTCTAACTAGACTGTAGCTATATGAAGAACCCATCCACTGTATTCTAACTAGACTGTAGCTATATGAAGAACCCCTCCACTGTATTCTAACTAGACTGTAGCTATATGAAGAACCCCTCCACTGTATTCTAACTAGACTGTAGCTATATGAAGAAGCCCTCCACTGTATTCTAACTAGACTGTAGCTATATGAAGAACCCCTCCACTGTATTCCTAACTAGACTGTAGCTATATGAAGAAGCCCTCCACTGTATTCTAACTAGACTGTAGCTATATGAAACCCCTCCACTGTATTCTAACTAGACTGTAGCTATATGAAGAAGCCCTCCACTGTATTCTAACTAGACTGTAGCTATATGAAGAACCCCTCCACTGTATTCTAACTAGACTGTAGCTATATGAAGAACCCCTCCACTGTATTCTAACTAGACTGTAGCTATATGAAGAACCCCTCCACTGTATTCTAACTAGACTGTAGCTATATGAAGAACCCTCCACTGTATTCTAACTAGACTGTAGCTATATGAAGAACCCCTCCACTGTATTCTAACTAGACTGTAGCTATATGAAGAACCCCTCCACTGTATTCTAACTAGACTGTAGCTATATGAAGAACCCTCCACTGTATTCTAACTAGACTGTAGCTATATGAAGAACCCTCCACTGTATTCTAACTAGACTGTAGCTATATGAAGAACCCTCCACTGTATTCTAACTAGACTGTCCAGCTATATGAAGAACCCCTTCACTGTATTCTAACTAGACTGTAGCTATATGAAGAACCCCTCCACTGTATTCTAACTAGATCTGTAGCTATATGAAGAACCCTCCACTGTATTCTAACTAGACTGTAGCTATATGAAGAACCCCTCCACTGTATTCTAACTAGACTGTAGCTATATGAAGAACCCTCCACTGTATTCTAACTAGACTGTAGCTATATGAAGAACCCCTCCACTGTATTCTAACTAGACTGTAGCTATATGAAGAACCCCTTCACTGTATTCTAACTAGACTGTAGCTATATGAAGAACCCCTCCACTGCTATTGCTGCCATGATATCACACAATCAATGTATAAAAGGCTCATTATTTGTTCTGTCTAAAACCTGATGAAGTCCAAGACACGAAACACGTTGGTTTTGCTTTTAACCATTAAGAAGCTTTCTTATTAACTTCCACTGTCCTCTAAGAGTTGCTGGATCTCCTCTGTCACACAATCACCGCCACAAGAGAAACATTTGATTAAATGAAGAATCGAGAGGTGAAATCAGGTCAGGTTTAGTCTCTTTATTTGGGTTAGGATAGAAGAGGGTGCAGGGTCTGAGGACAAGCTTTTACAGTGACTGTGGCAGAGGTACGCAGCACATTTCCTTGAATCTTAGAACCCTAGAAGTCTAGAACCCTAGAGTCTAGAACCCTAGATACCGTTCCCTCTTCTAGCCACGACAACAGACCCACACACACATCCATACCCCATAGATCAGAGTCAAAGGAGACACATTAGTCGTCTCGTTTTGGGCTGAATTTAGGTTTGATGAGAAACAGGATGGTTGGATGAAAATAAATTATGCGAGGGGAAAAGAGAGAGAGAGGGGAAGGAGGGGTCTGAAAATAACAGAGACGGGGAGAGAGAGAGAAATATAGAGAATATCTAGCTGTCTACCTATCAACCCACCACATCTGGTCTTTGTTGATATGTGAGTTGTTGTCGTTGTTTATTTACGCCAATAGTCTTAGAATCCATTGTTGTTTCGTGGTGTTGACGTATCTGTCCAATCAGGGAGGTTGTACGCCACAAGTCTTACATCTCCCAAACAGGTAGAGGGTGTCGTCTCAAGAGGGGGAAAACAAGTACCTCCTCCATCCCTCGCTCTCTCCCTCCCTCTAAAACAAAAGATCTAACCACGGAGAGGATCACCGGGGGGGTGAGGGGTCGGATGGAGGGATGGAGGGAGCTTTCTATCTTCCTATAGATAGGGTGCTTTCTTCCTGTCCCTTTTAGCCTTCCCCCTCCTCCTCCTCCTCCTCCTCTACTGTGCCCTTCCTCCGCTTCTCCTCCGCTCACTCTCTTCGCCCTCTGGGACCCTCACTTGCTGGACAAGGTGTAGCAGCCGTGCTGGTGCCACTGCATGTCGCGGATACGCCTCACAGACTGAAACTGGGGGTGCCGGGCACCGAACTCGTTGAAGTGCCGGTACTCACCCTTCTCCAGGAGGTACTGGGAACCACGGTATCCAGGGAACTGGTAACCCACCCAGCTGGAAGAAAACAGCAGAGGACAAGGGGGATGAGTGGAGGGATGGAGGGAGGGAGATAGATGGGAGAGAGATGGGAGAGAGAGGAGAAGGGGGATGAGTGGAGGGATGGAGGGAGGGAGATAGATGGGAGAGAGAGATGGGAGAGAGAGGAGAAGGGGGATGAGGGAGGGATGGAGGGAGAGAGATAGATGGGAGAGAGATGGGAGAGAGAGGACAAGGGGGTGAGTGGAGGGATGGAGGAGGGAGATAGATGGGAAGAGATGGAGAGAGAGGAGAAGGGATGAGTGGAGGGATGGAGATAGATGGGAGAGAGATGGGAGAGAGAGGAGAAGGGGATGAGTGGAGGATGGTGGGAGAGAGATAGATGGGAGAGAGATGGGAGAGAGAGGACAAGGGGGATGAGTGGAGGGATGGAGGGAGAGAGATAGATGGGAGAGAGATGGGAGAGAGAGGACAAGGGGATGAGTGGAGGGATGGAGGGAGGGAGATAGATGGGAAGAGATGGGAGAGAGAGGAGAAGGGATGAGTGGAGGGATGGTGGGAGAGAGATAGATGGGCGAGAGATGGGAGAGAGAGGACAAGGGGGATGAGGGAGGGATGGAGGGAGAGAGATGGAGAGAGATGGGAGAGAGAGGACAAGGGGGATGAGGAGGGATGGAGGAGGGAGATAGATGGGAAGAGATGGGAGAGAGGAGAAGGGGGATGAGTGGAGGGATGGAGGGAGAGAGATAGATGGGGAAGAGATGGGGAGAGAGGAGAAGGGGGATGAGTGGGAGGGATGGAGGAGAGAGATAGATGGAGAGATGGGAGAGAGAGGACAAGGGGGATGAGGGAGGATGGAGGGAGGGAGATAGATGGGGAAGAGATGGGAGAGAGAGGAGAAGGATGAGTGGAGGGATGGAGGGAGGAGAGAGATGGGAGAGAGAGGAGAAGTTGGAAAAAAGCTGAGTGAATGAGGGCTGGAATGGGGGAAGAGAGGGACATAGATGGGAGAAAGCGAGAGGATGAAGAAGAGATGAACAGAGGCCGAGAAATAAAGACAGAGAGAGAGAATCAATAGTGTGAGTTAGAGAGAGAGGGCAGGAGGGACACAGAGGTAGAGAAATTAGCAAAGAAGAGTAAAGTAGAAAAGAAAGCGAGAACCGATGGAGACAAAGAGAAAAGATGAGAAGCCGACAGCATCAGAGGAACAGGCAGGGAGTTGGAAGCTGTGAGGAGGGAGATGTCTTGTTAAATAGAGGTATTGATCTGTTTGTCACGTTTTGCCTGTAGTGCCACAGGTACCTGTCTGTCCGTTTGATGTTTCAACCAGAGGGAACCTGTCTACTCACTGTGGGCCAAACACATCTATGAAGGAACTGGACCAATCTCCTCCCTCACTGTGCAGATACACTGGAGAGACGAAGCTCACATGCACACAGATACACACACACACATGTACATGAACGAACACACACAAACAAACTGTGCTATATAAAACCCTTTGTTCTGATTCTGAAGAGGCTGTTTAAAACAGGAAAGACATCCTGACATCATTCCTGCTGCCTTTCGGAAAGTGAATCACAGATCTTCAGGGATACGTCCCAAATGGTGCCCTAGTCCCTATTTAGTACACTACTTGACCAGGGCCCATACTGCATATGAAGGGAATAGGGTGCCATTTGAGAGGCAGACTAGATTCTATTTGAAGTATGTAGACACAGGAAGCCAGAGGAAACAGAGAACCTATATATTAAATGATCTTCTAAATGGAACCCCTCTGACAATTAAAACTATTGGGAAACTTTCGTCATTCCAAACTATTTTAGGAACAGTTTCTGGAATTCTATTATTTTACATAGAAACGGGGAACGACTCAGCCATTTGAAATGAATGAATAATTTGTACAATAGATTACAAACGATCTAAGGTATCTAGGTTTGGTGATGCCTGGTTGTTTATGTCATAATGACATTACTGTCTCATCCACTTCCTGCTCTATCTCGCCTATAGACCAATGGCATGTTTGTCTGCGATGTGGGTGTGTCCTGTTGCCGCAGCGACCACTCACCTTCCGCAGCTGACCATGATGCTGCCGACCCTATCGGTGAATCCGTAGGAGAACAGAGAGGGAACATCATCATCCATGATCTCCATCTTCGACCCTTGAACTCTCCAACCTCGAACAGGCAGATCTTGTGCTTCTCAGGGTCCTGAGAGAGAGGGGGAGGGGGAAGAGGGGAGGGAGGTGGGGAGAGAGAGGGTGGAGTTAAAAACTAACATAGATAACAGGCGGAACTGATCAATTTGGATAAATTAATGGATGGATGGATGGATGGATGGATGGATGGATGGATGAATGGATAGATGGATGGATGGATGGATGAATGGATTGATGGATGGATGAGTAGATGGATGGATAAATGAATGAATGAATGAATGAATGAATGAATGAATGAATGAATATGGATGAATGGATGGATAGATGGATGGATGAGTAGATGGATGAGTAGATGGATGGATGGATGGATGGATGGATGGATAAATGAATGACTAGATGAATATGGATGGATGTTAAGAGAGATGATTACTAACAGCAGAAATACATGATTATCAGATACGTGCATGTAAATGTATTCTGGCCAATGACAGAGATGTAGTGCTGGAGAGATGGAAGGACAGAGTGATGGGGAGAGACAAATGGAGGAGTGTGTGACATACCATGCGGACGGCCTGAAGGACAGCAGGTAGTCATTCTTCTGACAGTTGCTCCAGGAGTCCCAGCGGGGTACTCTCCCTTCTCCAGGATGAACATCTCACCACAGAAGTTCATCTGCTCATAACCCACGAAACTGATAGAGGGAGAAAGGGGAGAGAGAGGGAGTGAGAGAGGGAGGGAGAGGGGAAGAGGGGTAAGGGAGGGGGAGGAGAGGGGGAAGAGAGAGAGGCAGAACACATTGAGAACCATGGTTGCAGGAACATTTGATAGGAATAAATGTTAGTTTGTGTTAGATTGACAAACAGGTATGGGTGTGTCATAGTAACGTTAGTGTAGGAAAAGATTTCACTACAAGTGCATGTGGGAATTAGGTGTGTGTTGGTGAAGTTGAGGTGTGTGTGTGTGTGTGTGTCGAGGGACAGGCTGGTACCACGGCCCGCAGTCGACACGCAGGGAGCGGACCCTGTCCATGCCCATGTCACACACGTTCATGCACTCATTGGTGATCTCCATACAGCGGCCCTGGAAGTTCTCCTGGTCGAAGACGCACATCTGAGATGGAGAGAGAGAGGGAGGGAGGGAGGGGTGAGAGAGAGAGAGGAGAGAGGGGGAGAGGGAGGAGAGGGAGAGGGAGGGAGGGGAGGGAGGGAGGGAGAGGGGAGGGAGGGAGGGAGGGAGGGAGGGAGGGAGGGAGGGAGGGAGGGAGGGAGGGAGGGAGGGAGGGAGGGAGGGGAGGGGGAGGGAGGGAGGGAGGGAGGGAGGGAGAGGAGGGAGAAGAGAGAGGAGAGGAGAGAGAGAGAGAGAGAGAGAGAGAAAGATAAAGAGATTGGGAAAAAGAGAAATTAGTTTAATTCTCACATCTTTTTCTTTGAGGCTGAACTGTGTAATGTAACAAAACAAACACTTTTTGAATCGCAAATGGTCCCCTATTCCCTATATAGTGCACTTGGGCTCTGGTCAAAAGTAGTGCTCTACATAGGAAATAGGGGGCCATTTTGGACACAGACACTGTCCTTGTGTGATTCTCTTAGAACGCCTCCACACACACATAGCTATGGCAACTGTGACTTACCACCACAGGCAACTACAGGCATTGTGTGGAAACAGTGTGTGAGTAGTTACGTACGAGTGTCAAAGTACCAACAATTATATAACATATATGTGTGGCCATCTGGTTTTGTATGCGTACATTATATGTGTGTGTGTATATATACGCGTGTGTGTGTGTGTGTGTGTATGCATGAATGTGTTTGTGTGTGTATGTGTGAATGTGTGAATGTGTGTGTGTATGTGTGTGTGTGTGTGTGTGTGTGTGTGTGTGTGTGTGTGTGTGTGTGTGTGTGTGTGTGTGTGTGTGTGTGGGTGTGTGTGTGTGTGGGTGTGTATGCGTGTGTGTGTGTGTGTGTGTGTGTGTGTGTGTGTGTGTGTGTGTGTGTGTGTGTGTGTGTGTGTGTGTGTGTGTGTGTGTGTGTGTGTGTGTGTGTGTATGCATGCAGGTGTGTTACCTTGTAGGCGTTCATGCCCATCTCAGATCTCTTCCCTGGGCGGCCTTGCCGTCGGTCTGGGAAGCAGATTTCGACTTATCTCCAGACATGATGACTGGAACAAAAACAGAGGGATGACAGAGGGAAGGAAATTAAAGGAGGTAAAGAAATGTACGAGGGTTCAACACACTGCTGCTAAGTTTAATGCTGCTGAAACAGACACAGCTCATTTACCACTTTATCCCATTGAAGTCTACAACTTTTACCCAAACGTGTTCTAGACAGTAGACCGTACCCCTGCTTTACTCCTTAGCTCCTTAGCAGAGCCTGTAATTGATCATCGGAACAGAAAAATATGAGTAGCCATCTTGGATGAGGTTTAACCACATGACCCCTACTGGCCACTTTAAAATGTTCCTCGAGTTCCCTTACGATCCAAACATCAGTAAGAACAGAAATGAAGAGTTTGTTGTTGTTGTTTGCCCATGTAAACCATGTCCACTTAAGAGTCAATGAATCTCCAATGTAAAAGAGTCAACCAGATATTATAGAAAACAAGAACCTACAGATTCATTAAACAATCCCTGTGGAACTCGGTAAAACACGTCAATTAAGAAATATAAGTTATTTATGTGTTCTTTCTAGTTACTAGGATGCCATTTAGAGTGACCTATATTTGAATTTGACGTTTGAGATACCTAATCTATCCCTCTCTCATCCCCATTTTCCCTCTTCCCCCATCTCTCTGTATCTCTGTGTGCCCGTCTCTTACCTCTGCTCAGTGTGTGGGTACAGGAGTGGCTCAGGCGGTCAGTGTGTGAGAGGAGAGGGCCCTCCCGAACCTTTTATATGCTGGCGCCCAGAGAGGGGGGATTAGAGTGACAGAGAGAAACCCGCTGAGCTCACAGCCAGGGAAGAATAGAAATCCCCCCATCATCAAAGAGAGAGAGAGAGAGAGAGAGAGAGAGAGAGAGAGAGAGAGAGATGTAAATACTGCATGAGTACAGAGATATGTATGGTAGTTGGTGATTGAAGTGTTGTCATGATGCACAGGTCTCTCTGTGAAGTTTTTAAATGTTATTAATTTTGTACGTTTTTAAAATTTATTTATTTATTTTTAACCTTTATTTAACTAGGCAAGTCAGTTAAGAACAAATTCTTATTTACAATGATGGCCTACCAAAAGGCAAAATGCCTCCTGTGGGGACGAGGGCCTGGGATTAAAAACAAATAAAAAATACAATATGAATATAGGACAACATTTTGGACCTGTTGTTATCAGGAACGTGTTTTCATGGAACACTGTCATTTCCTCCACTATACATGAAGTCCTTATTCCTTCTCATCAGTTCTATTCATCCTTGGTTCTACCATTTCTGTTTCACTGCCACTGGAAAGCCAGGTGTCCAATAGAAACCTGGGCCCATATTCATAAAGCGTGCTGATCTAGGATCAGGTCCCCCGTCCATCTAATCTTATTTATTATGATCTAACAGGAAAACTGATCCTAGATCAGCACTACTTTGAGATGCGTTGTGAATACAGCCCTAAATCCTAGATCTAAGCTAAAGGTTATGATTGGTATTTGTAATTGTATTTATTATGGATCCCCATTAGTTCCTCCCAAGGCAGCAGCTACTCTTCCTGGGGTTTATTATGGATCCCCATTAGTTCCTGCCAAGGCAGCAGCTACTCTTCCTGGGGTTTATTATGGATCCCACTTAGTTCCTCCCAAGGCAGCAGCTACTCTTCCTGGGGTTTATTATGGATACCAGTTAGTTCCTCCCAAGGCAGCAGATACTCTTCCTGGGGTTTATTATGGATACCAATTAGTTCCTGCCAAGGCAGCAGCTTCTCTTCCTGGGGTTTATTATGGATACCAATCCCCAAGGCAGCAGCTTCTCTTCCTGGGGTTTATTATGGATCCCAATTAGGATTCCTCCCAAGGCAGCAGCTTCTCTTCCTGGGGTTTATTATGGATCCCCATTAGTTCCTCCAAGGCAGCAGCTATTATGGATACCAATCTTCCTTCTGGGGTTTATTATGGATACCAATTAGTTCCTCCCAAGGCAGCAGCTACTCTTCCTGGGGTTTATTATGGATCCCAATTAGTTCCTCCCAAGGCAGCAGCTTCTCTTCCTGGGGTTTATTATGGATACCAATTAGTTCCTGCCAAGGCAGCAGCTAACCTGGGGTTTATTATGGATCTCCATTAGTTCCTCTTCCTGGGGTCCAACAAAATTAAGGCAGTTTATACCATTTTAAAAACATTACAGTACATTCACAGATGTCTCAACACACTGGTGTTGGGGTGGGGACATTTGATCCTAGATCAGTGCTTAGAGGTAACATCTGTTTGGAGAGAGATTGGTTGAGAGAACAGAGAGATAGATGGATCTCATTTGATAAAATTTGATGGATGATAAAATTGTCTTATGGACAAGGAGATACATGTTTGAAAATCATATGTTCTATGGTAGTATGGTAGTATGGTAGGATGGTGGTCTATGGTAGTATGGTCTATGGTAGTATGGTAGAATAGTAGTATGCTAGTATGGTCTATGGTCTATGGTAGTATGGTAGTATGGTAGTATGGTCTATGGGAGTATGTACATGTGGTCTATGGTAGTATGGTAGTATGGCAGTATGGTCTATGGTAGTATGGTAGTATGGTAGTGTGGTCTATGGCAGCATGGTAGCATGGTAGCATGGTAGTATGGTAGTATGGTCTGTGGTAGTATGGTAGTATGATATGATAGTATGGTCTATGATATGGTAGTATGGTCTATGGTAGTATGGTAGTATGGTAGTATGGTCTAGTATATGGTCTATGGTAGTATGGTATATGTATGGTAGTATGGTCTATGGTAGTATGGTCTATAGTAGTATGGTAGTATGGTCTATGTATATGGTCTATGTAGTATGGTCTATGGTAGTATGGTCTATGGTAGTATGTAGTATGGTAGTATGGCCTATGCTAGTATGGTAGTATGGTCTATGGTAGTATGGTAGTGTGGTCTATGGTAGTATGGTCTATGGTAGTATGGTCTATGGTAGTATGGTAGTATGGTCTATGGTAGTATGGTCTATGGTAGTATGGAAGTATGGTCCATGGTAGTATGGTAGTATGGTCTAGTAGTATAGTAGTATGGTCTATGGTAGTATGGTCTATGGTAGTATGGTAGTGTGGTCTATGGTAGTATGTATGGTCTATGGTAGTATGGTCTATGGTACTATGGTCTATGGTAGTATGGTAGCATGGTCTATGGTAGTATGGTCTATGGTAGTATGGTAGTATGGTCCATGGTAGTATGGTCTATGGTACTATGGTCTATGGTAGTATGGTCTATGGTAGTATGGTAGTATGGTCTATGGTAGTATGGTAGTATGGTAGTATGGTAGTGTGGTCTATGGTAGTATGGTATAGTATGGTCTATGGTAGTGTGGTCTATGGTAGTATGGTAGTGTGGTCTATGGTAGTATGGTAGTATGGTCTATGGTAGTATGGTCTATGGTAGTGGTAGTGTGGTCTATGGTCTATGGTAGTATGGTCTATGGTAGTATGGTCATGGTACTATGGTCTATGGTAGTATGGTAGTATGGTCTATGGTAGTATGTTCTATGGTAGTATGGTAGTATGGTCTATGGTAGTATGGTAGTGTGGTCTATGGTACTATGGTCTATGGTAGTATGGTCTATGGTAGTATGGTAGTATGGTCTATGGTAGTATGGTAGTGTGGTCTATGGTAGCATGGTAGTATGGTAGTATGGTCTATGGTAGTATGGTAGTATGGTAGGGTCTATGGTAGTTTGGTAGTATAGTAGTATGGTCTATGGTAGTATGGTCTATGGTAGTATGGTAGTATGGTCTATGGTAGTATGGTCTATGGTAGTATGGAAGCATGGTCCATGTCTATGGTAGTATGGTCTATGGTAGTATAGTAGTATGGTCTATGGTAGTATGGTCTATGGTAGTATGGTAGTGTGGTCTATGGTAGTATGGTAGTATGGTCTATGGTAGTATGGTCAATGGTACTATGGTCTATGGTAGTATGGTAGCATGGTCTATGGTAGTATGGTAGTGTGTTCTATGGTAGTATGGTCTATGGTCTATGGTAGTATGGTCTATGGTACTATGGTCTATGGTAGTATGGTCTATGGTAGTATGGTAGTATGGTCTATGGTAGTATGGTAGTATGGTAGTATGGTAGTATGGTCTATGGTAGTTTGGTAGTATAGTCTATGGTAGTATGGTAGTATGGTAGTGTGGTCTATGGTAGTATGGTAGTATGGTCTAGGTAGTATGGTCTATGGTAGTATGGTCTATGGTAGTATGGTAGTATGGTCTATGGTAGTATGGTCAATGGTACTATGGTCTATGGTAGTATGGTAGTATGGTCTATGGTAGTATGTTCTATGGTAGTATGGTAGTATGGTCTATGGTAGTATGGTAGTATGGTCTATGGTACTATGGTCTATGGTAGTATGGTCTATGGTAGTATGGTAGTATGGTCTATGGTAGTATGGTAGTGTGTATGGTAGTATGGTAGTATGGTAGTATGGTCTATGGTAGTATGGTAGTATGGTAGTATGGTCTATGGTAGTTTGGTATGGTATGGTCTATGGTAGTATGGTCTATGGTAGTATGGTAGTATGGTCTATGGTAGTATGGTAGTATGGTCTATGGTAGTATGGTAGTAGTATGGTCTATGGTAGTATGGTAGTATGGTCTATGGTAGCATGGTCAATGGTGGTCTATGGTAGTATGGTAGTATGATCTATGGTAGTATGGTATGGTAGTATGGTAGTATGGTCTAGTTATGGTAGTATGGTCTATGGTACTATGGTCTATGGTAGTATGGTCTATGGTAGTATGGTAGTATGGTCTATGTTAGTATATGGTCTATGGTATGGTAGTATGGTCTATGGTAGTATGGTAGTATGGTCTATGGTAGTATGGTAGTGTGTCTATGGTAGTATGGTAGTATGGTAGGGTCTATGGTAGTTTGGTAGTATAGTAGGTCTATGGTAGTATGGTCTATGGTAGTATGGTAGTGGTCTATGGTAGTATGGTAGTATGGTCTATGGTAGTATGGTCTATGGTCTATGGTAGTGGTCTATGGTAGTATGGTAGTATGGTCTATGGTAGTATGGTCAATGGTACTATGGTCTATGGTAGTATGGTAGTATGGTCTATGGTAGTATGGTAGTGGTCTATGGTAGTATGGTAGTATGGTCTATGGTAGTATGGTAGTATGGTCTATGGTACTATGGTCTATGGTAGTATGGTAGTATATGGTGGTATGGTCTATGGTAGTATGGTAGTATGGTCTATGGTAGCATGGTAGTGGTAGTATGGTCTAGTATGGTAGTATGGTGGTATGGTCTATGGTAGTATGGTAGTATGGTGGTATGGTCTATGGTAGTATGGTAGTATGGCATGGTAGTTTAGTAGTATGGTCTATGGTAGTATGGTGGTATGGTAGTAGGTCCATGGTAGTATGGTAGTATGGTGGTATGGTCTATGGTAGTATGGTAGTATGGTGGTATGGTAGTATGGTAGTATGGTAGTATGGTAGTATGGTCCATGGTATGGTAGTATGGTAGTATGGTAGTATGGTGGTATGGTAGTATGGTAGTATGGTAGTATGGTAGTATGGTATATGGTTGTATGGTCTATGGTAGTATGGTAGTATGGTAGTATGGTGGTATGGTAGTATGGTAGTATGGTGGTATGGTCTAGTATGGTGGTATGGTCCATGGTAGTATGGTAGTATGGTGGTATGGTAGTATGGTGGTATGGTGTGGTATGGTAGTATGGTAGTATGGTAGTATGGTGGTATGGTCTATGGTAGTATGGTAGTATGGTAGTATGGTGGTATGGTAGGTAGCATGGTAGTATGGTAGTATGGTATGGTCTATGGTAGTATGTATATGGTCTATGGTAGTATGGTAGTATGGTATATGGTGGTATGTCTATGGTGTATGGTAGTGGTAGTATGGTAGTATGGTAGTATGGTAGTATGGTGGTATGGTCTATGGTAGTATGGTAGTATGGTAGTATGGTCAATGGTAGTATGGTAGTATGGTAGTATGGTGGTATGGTCTATGGTAGTATGGTAGTATGGTAGTATGGTAGTATGGTAGTATGGTGGTATGGTAGTATGGTAGTATGGTAGTATGGTAGTATGGTGGTATGGTCTATGGTAGTCCCCCTGTTATTTTGTCATTGTAGCTACACCAACAAGAACATCATGTGAATGGGTTAGAACATAACAATGTAGCTTTTCAGCGGTTGTTTTTTAAAACATATTCTTCCTGACTTCTCAGAAATGGCCCCTTAGTGCAGGTAAAGTGACTTCTACATCCCTATTATAGATAGTTGGCCTACTTTTGGTGAGGTACACAACATGAATCATCTCACTGCCCAAGTAGCATCGTCAGTAAATGTACAGCTATTGAGTAAATTGTCATCTCACCAACATGGACATGTTCATGTTAAATACATTCGATAAAACAATTTAATGACACATTATCAAGTAGCAGGCCTCATGTTAGACACAGCTGAACTATACCAACATGCCAAATATACAAAATACTTCACGACACTGTAACATAGAGTAGGACCAATTAGATCTAAATGGTGATCTAAGGTCAGTTTATATGATTTCCCTCCTGATGATACAGCTTAGAATATGGAGAGGTTAAGCTGATCCTAGAACTGTGCGTAGAGACAGATATCTGAATCCTAAATGGCACCCTGTTCCCTATTTTAGTGCACAATTGTTTATTTTTTCTCCCCCTTTTCTCCCCAATTTCGTGGTATCCAATTGTTAGTAGTTACTGTCTTGTCTCATCGCTACAACTCCCGTACGGACTCGGGAGAGGCGAAGGTCAAGAGCCATGTGTCCTCCGAAATACAACCCAAGCCACACTGCTTTTTAACACAGCGCACATCCAACCCAGAAGCCAGCCACACCAATGTGTCGGAGGAAACACCGTATACCTAGCCAGCGTGCACTGCGCCCAGCCCACCACAGGAGTCACTAGTGCGTGATGTGAGGTTATCCCCAACCATCCCTCGGACGACGCTAGGCCAATTGTGTGCCGCCCCATGGGCCTCCCGGTCGCGGCCGGCTGCGACAGACCCTGGGCTCCAACCCAGAGTCTCTGGTGGCACAGCCTTGGACCACTGCGCCACCCGGGAGGCCCCTTAGTGCACAATTTTTGACCGGGACCCATAGGAAATAGGGTGCCAGTTGGAACATAGTCACAGTCTCCACCTCATACCAGAGGTTCATGGTCTGTACAGTAGCCATTTTGGATCTGTGCCCTCATCACTTCTGAACAGTAGCATGTCTGGATGGGAGGAGTCTGTGGGGCCATAGAACAGGGGGCCGAGTTCCGTGCCATGCCACACAACAGAATGTTCAGATACAGTGCCTTGCGAAAGTATTCGGCCCCCTTGAACTTTGCGACCTTTTGCCACATTTCAGGCTTCAAACATAAAGATATAAAACTGTATTTTTTTGTGAAGAATCAACAACAAGTGGGACACAATCATGAAGTGGAACAACATTTATTGGATATTTCAAACTTTTTTAACAAATCAAAAACTGAAAAATTGGGCGTGCAAAATTATTCAGCCCCCTTAAGTTAATACTTTGTAGCGCCACCTTTTGCTGCGATTACAGCTGTAAGTCGCTTGGGGTATGTCTCTATCAGTTTTGCACATCGAGAGACTGACATTTTTCCCATTCCTCCTTGCAAAACAGCTCGAGCTCAGTGAGGTTGGATGGAGAGCATTTGTGAACAGCAGTTTTCAGTTCTTTCCACAGATTCTCGATTGGATTCAGGGCTGGACTTTGACTTGGCCATTCTAACACCTGGATATGTTTATTTTTGAACCATTCCATTGTAGATTTTGCTTTATGTTTTGGATCATTGTCTTGTTGGAAGACAAATCTCCGTCCCAGTCTCAGGTCTTTTGCAGACTCCATCAGGTTTTCTTCCAGAATGGTCCTGTATTTGGTTCCATCCATCTTCCCATCAATTTTAACCATCTTCCCTGTCCCTGCTGAAGAAAAGCAGGCCCAAACCATGATGCTGCCACCACCATGTTTGACAGTGAGGATGGGGTGTTCAGGGTGATGAGCTGTGTTGCTTTTACGCCAAACATAACGTTTTGCATTGTTGCCAAAAAGTTCAATTTTGGTTTCATCTGACCAGAGCACCTTCTTCCACATGTTTGGTGTGTCTCCCAGGTGGCTTGTGGCAAACTTTAAACACACTTTTTATGGATATCTTTAAGAAATGGCTTTCTTCTTGCCACTCTTCCATAAAGGCCAGATTTGTGCAATATACGACTGATTGTTGTCCTATGGACAGAGTCTCCCACCTCAGCTGTAGATCTCTGCAGTTCATCCAGAGTGATCATGGGCCTCTTGGCTGCATCTCTGAGTCTCAGTCTTCTCCTTGTATGAGCTGAAAGTTTAGAGGGACGGCCAGGTCTTGGTAGATTTGCAGTGGTCTGATACTCCTTCCATTTCAATATTATCGCTTGCACAATGCTCCTTGGGATGTTTAAAGGTTGGGAAATCTTTTTGTATCCAAATCCGGCTTTAAACTTCTTCACAACAGTATCTCGGACCTGCCTGGTGTGTTCCTGTTCTTCATGATGCTCTCTGCGCTTTTAACGGACCTCTGAGACTATCACAGTGCAGGTGCATTTATACGGAGACTTGATTACACACAGGTGGATTGTATTTATCATCATTAGTCATTTAGGTCAACATTGGATCATTCAGAGATCCTCACTGAACTTCTGGAGAGAGTTTGCTGCACTGAAAGTAAAGGGGCTGAATAATTTTGCACGCCCAATTTTTCAGTTTTTGATTTGTTAAAAAAGTTTGAAATATCCAATAAATGTTGTTCCACTTCATGATTGTGTCCCACTTGTTGTTGATTCTTCACAAAAAATACAGTTTTATATCTTTATGTTTGAAGCCTGAAATATGGCAAAAGGTCGCAAAGTTCAAGGGGGCCGAATACTTTCGCAAGGCACTGTAGATATGTATCAAGTAGAACAGTCACATAAAATAGGGATTAGGGCAGTGGTTCCCAAACTTGGGGGTCAGGACTCCATGTGGCATCCCTTAAAATTGAAATGGGATTCCCTGAGAAAATCTGTAATCTCATCAAACAAATGAACACCCTTTCCCTATTCAAATGGGCATAGAACCTATTATGGTCAACTAACAGCCTTTTACACTATTAGAATACGCTTTCGTGACATTATTATGTGTTGGGCCAGGCTGCTGGACCTAACATTGTGTGAATATCAACCATAGAGATGGAAAGAGGTCTCATCTTTGTATCTGTGCCATTATGGAAACTGTGATAGCATGGTCAGCGCCATTGAGGCTATCTCCATTGAAAATAGTAAATGTTCTACTTTTGTGTTTGATAAAACTGTCAAGCTTATAATCGTGATTTATCCTCACCTGTGGTGCTGGAGTCCTGAACCAAATGTTGTGTGTCATTCATTCATTGTGGCCACTAAATGATGATATAGGATAACAGCCATTAACAAACCAGAGGCAACCCCATTTGAAGATGCTCTGCTCCCTCCAAACCCTTAGGAATCCCCATCCAGTTGACTAATTTAAAATGGTGGAAGCCCTCAATGACAATGTCCATGCTAAAATGGGTTATATCCGAGTTGATTCCTCTAAATATCTCTATGATATGAATCCACAGCGTTAACTAAGGCATAAAGCATTTCTAAATGCTGTCCTCTCCATTTTCTAGTGTCAATTTGGTGGTCGTGCGTTTTAGGTGTCCCCAACCAATTGTGTTTTTTTGTTTGTTTCTTTGCATTGTTTGTAACTCTTTTAAAAAAAAATCATTTTGCACATAATGTTATTTTTGTAAATAACAGCGGGCGCACGATATCTTAGGAAGTCTTGAGCTCTCTCTCGCCCTCCATTTGGCAAATCTGACCATAATTCTATCCTCCTGATTCCTGCAAAAATGAAAGCAGGAGGCACCTGTGTCTCTGTCAATAAAAAAGTGGTCAGATGAAGCAGATGCTAAGCTAAAGGACTGTTTTGCTAGCACAGACTGGAATGTGTTCTGGGATTCCTCTGATGGCATTGAGGAGTACATCACATCAGTCATCGGCTTCATCAATAAGTGCATCGATGACGTCATCCCCACAGTGACCGTACGTACATACCCCAACCAGAAGCAATGGATGACAGGCAACATCCGCATTGAGCTAAAGGCTAGAGCTGCCGCTTTCAAGGAGCGGGACTCTCACCTGGAAGCTTATAAGAAATCCCGCTCTGCCCTCTGACGAACCATCAAACAGCCAAGCGTCAATACAGGACTAAGATGGAATCGACCTATACCGGCTCTGAAGCTCGTGGGATGTGGCAGGGCTTGCAAACCATTACAGGCTACAACAGGAAGCACAGCCGAGAGCTGCCCAATGACACGAGCCTACCAGACGAGCTAAACTACTTCTATGCTCGCTTCGAGGCAAATAACACTGAAACATGCATGAGAGCACCAGCTGTTCCGGAAGAGTGTGTGATCACGCTCTCCGCAGCCGATGTGGGTAAGACCTTTAAACAGGTCAACATTCAAAAGCCCGCAGGGCCAGACGGATTACCAGGACATGTACTGTGACCATGCGCTGACCAACTGGCAAGTGTCTTCACTGACATTTTCAAACTCTCCTGTCCAAGTCCTTAATAACAAGATGTATTAAGCAGACCACCATAGTCCCTGTGTCCAAGAACACTAAGGTAACCTGTCTAAATGACTACCGACCCGTAGCACTCACGTCTGTTGCCATGGAGTGCTTTGAATGGCTGGTTATGGCTCACATCAACACCATTATCCCAGAAACCCTAGATCCACTCCAATTTGCATACCACCCCACCAGATCAACAGATGATGCAATCTCTATTGCACTCCACACAGCCCTTTTCCACCTTGACAAAAGGAACACCTATGTGAGAATGCTATTCATTGACTACAGCTCGACATTCAACACCATAGTGCCCTCAGAACTCAATCAATAAGCTAAGGACCCTGGGACTTAACACCTCCCTCTGCAACTGGATCCTGGACTTCCTGACGGGCCGCCCCCAGGTGGTAAGGGTAGGTAACAACACATCCGCCACGCTGATCCTCAACACAGGGGCCCCTCAGGGGGTGTGTGCTCAGTCCCCTCCTGTTCACTCAAGACTGCATGGCCAGACACGACTCCAACACCATCATTAAGTTTGCCGTTGACACTACAGTGGTAGGCCTGATCATCGACAACGACGAGACAGCCTACAGGGAGGAGGTCAGAGACCTGGCCGTGGGGTGCCAGGACAACAACCTCTCCCTCAACATGATCAAGACAAAGGAGATGATTGTGGACTACATGAAAAAGAGGACCGAGTACACCCCCATTTTCATTGACGGGGCTGTAGTGGAGAAGGTTGAGAGCTTCAAGTTCCTTGGTGTCCACATCACCAACAAACTAACATGGTCCAAGCACACCAAGACAGTCGTGAAGAGGGCATGACAAAACCTATTCCCCTTCAGGAAACCGAAAAGATTTGGCATGGGTCCTCAGATCCTCAAAAGGTTCTACAGCTGCACCATCGAGAGCATCCTGGCTGTTTGCATCACTGCCTGGTATGGCAACTGCTTGGCCTCCGACCGCAAGGCACCACCGAGGGTAGTGAAAACAGCCCAGTACATCACTGGGGCCAAGCTTCCTGCCATCCAGGACCTCTAGACCAGGCGGTGTAAGAGGAAGGCCCTAAAATCATCAAAGACTCCAGCCACCCTAGTAATAGACTGTTCTCTCTGCTACTGCATGGCAAGCGGTACCGGAGCGCCAAGTCTAGGTCCAAGAGGCTTTTAAACAGCCCAAAGCCATAAGACTCCTGAATATCTAATCAAATGGCTACCTAGACTATTTGCATTGCCCCCCCCCCTCTTTCACACCACTGCTACTCTCTGTAGTTATCATCTATGCATTGTCACTTTAATAACTCTACCTACATATACATATTACCTCAACTAACCACTGCCCCCACACATTGAATCTGTACCGGTACCCCCTGTGTATAGTCTCGCTATTGTTATTTTACTGTTGCTCTTTAATTACTTGTTACTTTTATTTCTTAATCTTATCCATATTTTTTAAACTGCATTGTTGGTTAGGGCTTGTAAGTAAGCATTTCACTGTAAGGTCTACACTTGTTGTATTCGGCGCATGTGACTAATAAAATACAATTTGATTTGATTTGATTAAGGAATCACAACAGCTCTATGAAAGGCATTTTCATCTGCAACATCTAAGTAGGATGCCCCACTACAGCACGTTCAGATAGAAATATATCATGTAGAATATACATGCTACTCATTCATATAGGAATCATGTCAGTTACAAGACATTTCTATCTGCACCATTTGGAAAGAAATCGGCTCGAGGCTCGGCTCTCTCCTCTCGACCACTATTCAAATCTTGACATTTCAGTCATCAATTTGCGGCCTGCATCACATGATTTAAAAATAGCCTCTCTGGTATGTAAATGTGGAATTCCTACCTTAATGTTCTTAGTCTAAAATCTGCAACCTCACTGTTCAAATAATATTGTTGCACATGCAATATACCAAATATGAAGTTTGTATGGAAACAGTCGGACACCAGCCTGCCATAACCTCCTCAAATGTTCTAGCTCAGAGGTCAAGGGTTAAATGAGGTCATCAGGAACTGTGTGTGTGTGTGTGGAGGGGGGGCCACCATGACAACCGTGTGAACTCACCAGTACTATGGGCTTGGATAAACAGAACATCATGTATTGGCCTAACATCTCTAGTATAGCCTAGCCTACTGCTGGAACCTACTACAATTTTAGCTCACTTTTAAAAATATATGGCTGTGACTTGACATTTAAACGCCTGCAGGCCCAGACGGCATCCCCAGCTGGAACCAGCTGGCCGGTGTGTTTACGGACATATTCAACCAATCCCTATACCAGTCTGCTGTTCCCACATGCTTCAAGAGGGCCACCATTGTTCCTGTTCCCAAAAAGCTAAGGTAACTGAGCTAAACGACTACCGCCCCGTGGTCATCATGAAGTGCTTTGAGAGACTAGTCAAGGACCATATCACCTCCACCCTACCTGCACCCTTGACAGCCACTCCATTTTACCGAAATAGGTCCACAGACGATGCATGCACACTGCCCAACCCATCTGGACAAGAGGAATACCTATGTGAGAATGCTGTTCATCGACTACAGCTCGGCATTCAACACCATAGTACCCTCCAACTCGTCATCAAGCTCGAGACCCTGGGTCTCGACCCCGCCCTGTGCAACTGTTCATGGTGAGGGTGGCAACAACATCTCCTCCCCGCTGATCCTCAACACTGGGGCCCCACAGGGTGCAGCCCCCTCCTGTACTTGTTCACCCACGACTAACATTCATCAAGTTTGCTACAACAGTGGTAGGCTTGATTACCAACAACGACGAGACGGCCTACAGGGAGGAGGTGAGGGCCCTCGGAGTGTGGTGTCAGGAAAATAACCTCACACTCAACGTCAACAAAACTAAGGAGATGATTGTGACTAGTTTCCACATCGATGGAACAGTTTGGAGAGGTAGCAAGTTTTAAGTTCCTCTACACATCACAGACAAACTGAATTGGTCCACTCACACAGACAGCATCGTGAGGAAGGCGCAGCAGCGCCTCTTCAACCTCAGGAGGCTGAAGTCTGACAAACTTCTACAGATGCACAATCGGAGCATCCTGGCGGGCTGTATCACCGCCTGGTATGGCAACTGCACCGCCCTCAACCGTTCTCAGAGGGTAGTGAGGTCTGCACAACGTCACCGGGGGCAAACTACCTGCCCTCCAGGACACCTACACCACCCGATGCTACAGGAAGGCCATAAAGATCATCAAGGACATCAACCACCCGAGCCACTGCCTGGCTGTCATCCAGAAGGCGAGGTCAGTGGTGCATCAAAGCTGGGACCGAGAGACTGAAAAACAGCTTCTATCTCAAGGCCATCAGACTGTTAAACAGCCATGGCTACTGTTGTCAATGACACTGACTCTACTCCACCACTTTAATCATGGGATTGATGGGAAATTATGTAAATATATCACTAGCCACTTTAAACAATGCTACCTTATATAATGTTACTTACCCTACATTGTTCATCTCATATGCATACGTTGATACTGTACTCTATATCATCGACTGCATCCTTATGTAATACATGTATCACCCACTTTAACTATGCCACTTGGTTTATACTTATCTCATATGTATATACTGGATATCATCTACTGTATCTTGCCTATGCTGCTCTGTACCATCACTCATTCCACCTTATGTACATATTCTTTATCCCCTTACACTGTGTACTAGTTTTTTTTTGGAATTGTTATTAGATTACTTGCTCGTTATTACTGCATTGTCGGAACTAGAAGCACAAGCATTTCGCTACACCGCATTAACATCTGCTAACCATGTGTATGTGACAAATAAAATTTGATTTGAAACATAGAATAGGCTATATAACTAGGGTTAGTATATTAGGCTATATCAATACTAACATCTAATTTGATTGAAGTCATTGTGATAGGCAAGGCAGCTATTTCAACATTATCTCTACATTTAACTGAAGTCACACTCTTTGACACTAATTTCTAGTTTCCATCATTTTCCTAAATGTTTTCCTCTAAAAGCACACAGAGGTAAATTCTTGTCATTCTCTACCTACAGCCAGGTCATTGTTAACGCTCTACCTATTGTTAATGCTACGATGGCACTGCTGACCTATACGAATATAACGGCATTCGGCCCAACACTACCCCATTCACTCTGAACGGACCGCGAACATCACTGTCCCACCATGCATTCAACCGGTACTATATTATCTGCTGAGTCAACAAGGCGCACACCCGACCGCATAGGAAACAAATAAAGGGAGAGAGGGGAGAGGGGGGACGTGCTCACACGGCCGCGCGCACCATAGGACACATTTACGCACGGATACATAGAGGGGTGCCGAAATAGAAACACGCGCACGGGCGTACTAACTTTACAACTCACTTACACAGACATGATGAAACGCGCACACGCACGCACGTTGTCGCCAGTGGAGACACGCGGGCCACCGTGGACTGCGGTATAAAACAGAAGAGCCAGATTCTCACAAAACTCTATGTAAAAGGATTGGCGCGTGAGAGAGGAGAGGAGACGAACCAGGTAAGCCCCCGGTCCTGGTTGAACCGAATAGCCCATGGTGTTTCAACAGAACAGATTTAGGCCTAGGCTATCCACCCGCGTAACACTCATAATTGGATAAACATTTTGAGAAGTATTTCTTAGCCTATATTTATAAAAATATTAAATGTAATTGTAGGCCTAGTCCAAATAGGGTTCGTTGTTGGTGATGGAATAAATATAGGCTGTTATTAGAAATTGATAACGTTAAATTATTGGATTTTGTGTTGGCTTATGTTACAGTATGTTTTATAAAATGGTTTTAACCAGTTTTTAACTTTTACATTTAAAAAAAAAACTTTTTGTAAGGATTGTCACAACATCTTTGGGGATATGCTATACTAGGCTACCATGACCTTTGATTAGAGTTTGTGGATGATGGCAGTAATGTTAGTTGTTTGTGGTTCCATAAATTGGTTCCATCAGAATGGAAATAATATCCGAGTGACATCTCGGAACATGAGGACATTTCCAGACATCATCATTAACATATTTCATAGATTACTGGGAATGCTTAAACAATATTAAAGGATTTTAATACATTGAATTGTAATCTATCCTAGTTTAAATGATGAAACTTCCCTCTCATGCCACCTCTCTCCCCTCTCCCCTCTCTCTCTCCCCCTTCTCTCTCCCCCCTCTCTCTCTCTCCTCTCTCCCTCCCCCTCTCTCTATAGACATGAATAGAGCTACTAAAACCCACATGACCTCCCCCATGTTTTTCCCTGGCATGGGTATGGCCCCTTTTTTCAAGGTGATCTCACACATACACATATTTAAATAATCGATTATATGATTTACACAAACACACTAATATCTATCTATCTGTCGCTGTAGGTGACTGTGTTTGAGCAGGAGCACTTCCAGGGCAAGTGCCAGGAGTTCACCTCTGAGTGCTGTAACATCCAGAACTGTGGTCTGGACAACATCCGTTCTATCAGAGTGGAGAGTGGAGCGTGAGTCTCTTACAACCCTGATTGTCTGTGGAGGCTGTGTGTGTGAGTGGAGGTATCCGGTGTGTGTGTGTGTGTTGGTGGAGCGTGAGTCTCTTACAACCCTGGTTGTCTGTGGAGGCTGTGTGTGTGAGTGGAGGTATCGGTGTGTGTGTGTGTTGGTGGAGCGTGAGTCTCTTACAACCCTGGTTGTGTGGAGGTATCCGTGTGGAGCGTGAGTGGGGGGAGGTATCTGTGTTTGGTTTTTGTCTGTGTGGGTGGGGGTATGATTCTCTGTGCTGTAGCCTGTTGTCATGCATGGTCAACCATTGACCACCAGGGTGGGGTGTTGTCCCTCTGTCCTGCTCTTTCTCATTGTATTTTAATCTGTCCCCTTCTCTCATTGAATGAAATGCAATATGTCAGTAACTCTCTCCTCCTCTCTGTCCTCTTCTATCTCTGAATGTAACATATCAGTAACTCTCTCTCTCCTCTCTGTTCTCTTCTATCTCTGAATGTAACTATCAGTAACTCTCTCTCTCCTCTCTCCTCTTCTATCTCTGAATGTAACTAGTCAGTAACTCTCTCCTCCCTCTCTGTCCTCTTCTATCTCTGAATGTAACTAGTCAGTAACTCTCTCCTCCCTCTCTGTCCTCTTCTATCTCTGAATGTAACATGTCAGTAACTCTCTCTCCTCCCTCTCTGTCCTCTTCTATCTCTGAATGTAACTAGTCTGTAACTCTCTCTCCTCCCTCTCTGTCCTCTTCTATCTCTGAATGTAACTAGTCAGTAACTCTCTCTCCTCCCTCTCTATTCTCTTCTATCTCTGAATGTAACATGTCAGTAACTCTCTCCTCCCTCTCTGTCCTCTTCTATCTCTGAATGTAACTAGTCAGTAACTCTCTCTCCCTACCCCTGTAGCTGGGTGGGCTTTGAGCATCATGACTTCCAGGGCCAGCAGTTCATCCTGGAGAGAGGAGAGTACCCCCACTGGGACGCCTACAGCGGCTCCCTGTCCTACCACGTGGAGCGCCTCATGTCCCTGCGCCCCATCTACTGCGCTGTGAGGACTGTGTGTGTGTGTGTGTGTGTGTGTGTGTGTGTGTGTGTGTGTGTGTGTGTGTGTGTGTGTGTGTGGGGAGAGAGAAATACAGCGAGAGATGGATACATAGAGAGCGTGGGAAAGAGTGTCAGTATTCTATGTTAGTGTTTATAGAAGACAGTGGTCAGTGGTCAGTATTCTATGTTAGTGTTTATAGAAGACAGTGGTCAGTATTCTATGTTAGTGTTTATAGAAGACAGTATTCTATGTTAGTGTTTATATTCTATGTTAGTGTTTATAGAAGACTGTGGTCAGTATTCTATGTTAGTGTTTATAGAAGACAGTATTCTATGTTAGTGTTTATAGAAGACAGTGGTCAGTATTCTATGTTAGTGTTTATAGAAGACAGTAATCTATGTTAGTGTTTATAGAAGACAGTATATCTATGTTAGTGTTTATAGAAGACAGTATTCTATGTTAGTGTTTATAGAAGACAGTGGTCAGTATTCTATGTTAGTGTTTATAGAAGACAGTGGTCAGTATTCTATGTTAGTGTTTATAGAAGACAGTGTGTTTATAGTATTCTATGTTAGTGTTTATAGAAGACAGTTAGTGTTTATAGAAGACAGTATTCTATGTTAGTGTTTATAGAAGACAGTGGTCAGTATTCTATGTTAGTGTTTATAGAAGACAGTATTCTATGTTAGTGTTTATAGAAGACAGTGGTCAGTATCTATGTTAGTGTTTATAGAAGACAGTGGTCAGTATTCTATGTTAGTGTTTATAGAAGACAGTGGTCAGTATTCTATGTTAGTGTTTATAGAAGACAGTATTCTATGTTAGTGTTTATAGAAGACAGTGGTCAGTATTCTATGTTAGTGTTTATAGAAGACAGTATTCTATGTTAGTGTTTATAGAAGACAGTATTCTATGTTAGTGTTTATAGAAGACAGTATTCTATGTTAGTGTTTATAGAAGACAGTGGTCAGTATTCTATGTTAGTGTTTATAGAAGACAGTGGTCAGTATTCTATGTTAGTGTTTATAGAAGACAGTGGTCAGTATTCTATGTTAGTGTTTATAGAAGACAGTATTCTATGTTAGTGTTTATAGAAGACAGTGGTCAGTATTCTATGTTAGTGTTTATAGAAGACAGTATTCTATGTTAGTGTTTATAGAAGACAGTATTCTATGTTAGTGTTTACAGTATTCTATGTTAGTGTTTATAGAAGACAGTATTCTATGTTAGTGTTTATAGAAGACAGTATTCTATGTTAGTGTTTATAGAAGACAGTATTCTATGTTTGTGTTTATAGAAGACAGTGGTCAGTATTCTATGTTAGTGTTTATAGAAGACAGATTCTATGTTTGTGTTTATAGAGGTTAGTGTTTATAGAGACAGTACTGTTATGTTTATAGTCAGTCTGTATGTTTAGAAGACAAAAGGAAACTAACTGAGATTGTGTTAGTGTTTATCCCTCCCAGTCTCTCTATGTTCTCTCTTATCCCAGATCCTGTCTCTCCCTCGCTCCATCCTCCTCTATCCTTCTCTTATAGAAGACCTCTCAGTATTCTCTGTTATCCTCTTTATCCTCTATCCTCTCTTCTATGTCTATCCTCTCTTATATCCTCTCTTCCTCTATCCTCTCTGTCCTCTATCCTCTCTCCCTCTATCCTTTGTGTCCTCTATCCTCTCTTCCTCTATCCTCTCTCTCCCTCTATCCTATCCTCTTATCCTCTCTTCTCTTCCTCTATCCTCTCTCTTCC
This sequence comes from Oncorhynchus tshawytscha, assembly GCF_018296145.1. Lineage (NCBI taxonomy): Eukaryota > Metazoa > Chordata > Actinopteri > Salmoniformes > Salmonidae > Oncorhynchus > Oncorhynchus tshawytscha. The sequence continues at coordinate 49,711 of NW_024608713.1, read as the reverse complement.
TCTATCCTCTCTCTCCCTCTATCCTCTCTTCCTCTATCCTCTCTCTCCCTCTATCCTCTCTTCTATCCTCTATCCTCTCTTCCTCTATCCTCTCTCCCTCTATCCCTCTCTTCCTCTATCCTCTCTTCCTCTATCCTCTCTCCTCTATCCTCTTTCCTCTATCCTCTCTCTCTATCCTCTATCCTCTTCTCCTCCCTCTATCCTCTCTCCTCTATCCTCTCTCCCTCTATCCTCTCTCTCCCTCTATCCTCTCTCTCCCTCTATCCTCTCTTCTCCCTCTATCCTCTCTTCCTCTATCCTCTCTCCCTCTATCCTCTCTTCCTCTATCCTCTCTCTTCCTCTATCCTCTCTCTCCCTCTATCCTCTCTTCCTCTATCCTCTCTCTCCCTCTATCCTCTCTCTTCCTCTATCCTCTCTTCCTCTATCCTCTCTTCCTCTATCCTCTCTTCCTCTATCCTCTCTTCCTCTATCCTCTCTTCCTCTATCCTCTCTTCCTCTATCCTCTCTTCCCTCTATCCTCTCTTCCTCTATCCTCTCTCTTCCTCTATCCTCTCTTCCTCTATCCTCTCTCTTCCTCTATCCTCTCTTCCTCTATCCTCTCTCTCTCCTCTATCCTCTCTTCCTCTATCCTCTCTCCTCCCTCTATCCTCTCTCTCCTCTATCCTCTCCTTCCTCTATCCTCTCTTCCTCTATCCTCTCTTCCTCTTCCTCTATCCTCTCTTCCTCTATCCTCTCTCTTCCTCTATCCTCTATCCTCTATCCTCTCTCTTCCTCTATCCTCTCTTCCTCTATCCTCTCTCCCCTCTATCCTCTCTCTCCCTCTCTATCCTCTCTCTCCCTCTATCCTCTCTCCCTCTATCCTCTCTCTCCTCTATCCTCCCTCTATCCTCTCTCTCCCTCTATCCTCTCTTCCTCTCTTCCTCCTCTCCCTCTATCCTCTCTTCCTCCTATCCTCTCCTCCCATGCTCTCTATCCCTTTCTCCCTCTATCCTCTCCCCTCTATCCTCTCTCTCCCTCTAATCCTCTCTCCCCCTCTATCCTCGCTCTCCCTGTATCCTCGCTCCACCCTCCCCCTCTATCCTCTCTCCTCCTTCCCCTCCCAGTCCCACCAGAGCAGTCGTATGCAGATCTTTGAGAAAGAGAACTTCATGGGTCGCAGCGCTGAGCTGTGTGATGATTACCCCTCTCTGAGGGCCATGGGCTGGTGCATGCCCGAGGTCGGATCCATGCACATTCAGTGTGGCGCGTAAGTCAACATTAAACACAAGCACACACTCACTAATTAGATACTGTACAAAAACACAATGGCACAAACCTCAGGAGGTTGGTGGTATCTTATTTGGGGGGGCTTCCATTGACTGCTGGATCGAAGTAAGTGTAATGGTATCAAAACCACGTGGTTTCTATGTGTTTGATGCCATTCCATTTGCTCTGATACAGCCGTTATTATGAGACGTCCTCCCCTCAGCAGCCTCCACTGACACAAACACACTCCAATCTTGCTATAGTGAAACAATTAAAGCAAAACATTGTGTGACAATTCTATTCAATGTCATCCGAAACTTCCCCTCTAAGCCAAACATGTCTCTCCCTCCCTCCCACCCCTCCCTCCTATCACCCCTCCTCCTCCCTCCCTCCATCCCTCCCCCTCCGCTCCCTCTCTCCCTCCATCCCTCCTTCCCCCCCTCCGCTCCCTCTCTCCTCTCTCCCTCCATCCCTCCCTTCCCCCTCCGCTCCCTCTCTCCTCTCTCCCTCCCTCCCTCCGCTCCCTCTCTCCTCTCTCTCCCCTCCATCCCTCCCCCCTTCCCCCTCCGCTCCCTCTCTCCTCTCTCTCCTCTCTCCCTCCGCTCCCCCTTCCCCCGCTCCGTCTCTCTCCACCCCCTCCGCTCCCTCTCTCCTCTCTCCCTCCATCCCTCCCTTCCCCCTCCGCTCCCTCTCTCCTCTCTCCCTCCGCTTCCTCCCTTCCCCGCTCCTCTCCACCCCCCCCACTCCGTCTCTCTCCACCCCCTCCGCTCCCTCTCCTCCCCCTCCATCCCTCCCCCCGCTCCATCTCTTCCCCCCCCCCCCTCCGCTCCCTTCTCCTCTCTCCCTCCGCTCCCTCCCTTCCCCGCTCCATCTCTCCCCCCCTGCTCCCTCTCTCCTCTCTCCCTCCATCCCCACAGCTTTGTGTGCTACCAGTTCCCGGCTACAGGGGCCAGCAGTACATCATGGAGTGTGAGAGACACAGTGGAGATTACCAACACTGGAAGAACTGGGGCTCCCACTGCCAGACCCCCCAGATCCAGTCTATCCGCCGTATCCAGCACTAACCGGGCCCAGAGCGGACCGTACCCCTAACAGAGCCCCAGGCTTCGGCCTAGGGCTGGGTCTACTGGGGCCTTGTCACAGCACGGCCAACACATACACAGTCAGTCAGAACCATCCCACAGTTTCTACTAACACATCTCAACTCCGTCACGGACGTCCTCAGATCCTCCTGTTGATAACACAACAGGGTATTATTCCTACGAGAGGCGACTCGTATATCAGTGCCGTAACGTCAACAGCAACGTGAGACGAGTTGAGTCATCACTGTAACACGTTATAGAGGACCGTTATAGTGTAATAACAGTCTTGCAGGTTGTAGTATATATATCACAGATATATATCAGGGACTTTGGTTCACCAGCACCAATAACAGCAATAGACAGTAGTGGTGAGAGAGGAGGAGGAGGGAGATCATCACTGACCAATAAACTCATGCTCAACTCAGACCTGGGTCCTGTGTTCTTCTTGGGTAGTATATGTTTGTACACATTCACTATATACCGTACTATACACTGGGTAGTTTGGATACTGGATGCTGATTGGCTAAAACAGCATTCAGCCGTGTGTATGTGAGACCGTATACCATGACTATGACGTTGCGTCTTTTCCCCTTTATTAAAATGGCTACATCAACAATAGGTTGGCATGACGATGTAGAAAATAAGCGTTTGATGAATTTGAGAGAAAACAAAACGAATATGAAAGAACACAAAACGGAGCTGTACTATATGTCTTCATACACACATCTACTATATACTGTACTATGTCTTCATACACACATCTACTATATACTGTACTACTATATACTGTACTATATGTCTTCATACACACATCTACTATATACTGTACTACTATATACTATATACTGTACTATATGTCTTCATACACACATCTACTATATACTGTACTATATGTCTTCATACACACATCTACTATATACTGTACTACTATCTACTATATACTGTACTATATGTCTTCATACACACATCTACTATATACTGTACTATATGTCTTCATACACACATCTACTATATACTATATACTATATACTGTACTATATGTCTTCATACACATATCTACTATATACTGTACTATATGTCTTCATACACACATCTACTATATACTGTACTATATGTCTTCATACACACATCTAATATACTGTACTACTATATACTATATACTGTACTATATGTCTTCATACACACATCTACTATATACTGTACTACTATATACTGTACTATGTCTTCATACACACATCTACTATATACTGTACTATATGTATGTCTTTATATAGATACATCTAAATGTCTTCATACACATATCTACAATACATCTACTACATATAATATATACTTGTATTATACTGTACATCTGTACTCAACATCTATTGTACTATACATCCTTTTTGCCTCTGGGGGGTGCTCTTGAGCCAAAAGAGGTCCCTTAAATCAGAATTTCCCAACCATCTCCTTGGGCTCCCCCAGACATTTCACATTTTCGTTTTAACCTTAAACTGGCACGCATGATTGAATTCGTCAACTAATCGTCAAGCCTTTGACTAATTGAACCAGGTGTGACAATTTAAGGTTAAAACAAAAATGTGAAACGTCTGGGGAGGCCCAAGGAGAGGGCTGGGAAACACTGCCTTAACTCAATGGACAGAAGTAGTCCAAGGAATGACCTCATTGGAGCACACACAAAGGGCATACCTCCCCACGCCCATGACTTAAAGCTTTTATTACTCGCCTACTAAGGGCTGTGTGGTTTAACAAGGAAACATCTATTCATATAATACCATATGTGTATATGAAACATAGTCACCTCTCAAACCAAAATTTGAGTCAAAATAAATAAATGCATTCTACACTCACGGTGTACCTTTAAATGTATGTGTGTGTGTTGACTGTATGCCTGTATACACATTTAGCTGTTGTCATGGAGTCAGCTCACGGGGATCCAAATAAAGATCAAGTCTTATAAAATAAGTGAATGTTTTTTGTTAATGATGTCTTTCCGGCTTACTTACAGTGTAGGAGTGACTTTTTATTTAACTAAGCATATAAGGTGTTCACTTTTATGAACTACGTTTCCATGGTGATATTAGTTGGTCTTTGATAGCAGAACACCCACATCAAGAGGCACAAAACCAGCTTTATACTCAGAAAACAACTTCAAAACAGTCATAAAAAACATTTTTTCAAAATCACTGATTGAATAAATTCCTTACAAAAAAAACAACATCAAATGTAGGCCACTCAAAACACCTGAGCTAGGAACCATGACAACACAGCTGACTAACAATACAGTGATACTGTTGAAATACAAAGGCTGTGTCCCAGATGGCACCTTATTCCCTCTATAGTGCACTACTTTTGACCAGAGCCCTGTATGTGCCCTGTCAAAAGTGCCTGTGATGTACCTAACTTCACATATGTTTCAGGTGTCTATACAGTATGGCCGAGTCCGAAATGGCACCCCATTCCCTATATAGTACACTACTTTTGGCCGTTCAAAATGAGTGCACTATATAGTGAATAGCGTGCCATTTGGGCCATACCCCATGTGATCATGCACCGGAGGGAAACTGGTTTATATTTGAAGTGGAGTAAATGACTACTTCCCTTTTCAGTTGTGTTATAAGAAACCTTCGAAACGGAGTTCCTGTCCTCTCTTCATCCTCTTTCCTTCTGTGTAAAATCCCCTGTTCTCCTCTTTCCTCCTGTACCGCTCTGTTTTATCCTCCTGTACCGCTCTGTTTTATCCTCCTGTACCGCTCTGTTTTATCCTCCTGTACCACTCTGTTTTATCCTCCTGTACCGCTGTTTTATCCTCCTGCTCTGGTTTTATCCTCCTGTACCACCGCCTCCTGTACCGCTGGTTTTATCCTCCTGTACCGCTCTGGTTTTATAATCCTGTACCACTCTGGTTTAATCCTCCTGTACCGCTCTGGTTTTATCCTCCTGTACCGCTCTGGTTTTATCCTCCTGTACCGCTCTGGTTTTATCCTCCTGTACCGCTCTGGTTTTATCCTCCTGTACCGCTCTGGTTTTATCCTCCTGTACCACTCTGTTTTATCCTCCTGTACCGCTCTGGTTTTATCCTCCTGTACCACTCTGTTTTATCCTCCTGTACCTCTCTGGTTTTATCCTCCTGTACCACTCTGTTTTATCCTCCTGTACCACTCTGTTTTATCCTCCTGTACCACTCTGTTTTATCCTCCTGTACCACTCTGTTTTATCCTCCTGTACCACTCTGTTTTATCCTCCTGTACCGCTCTGGTTTCATCCTCCTGTACCGCTCTGGTTTATCCTCCTGTACCACTCTGTTTTATCCTCCTGTACCACTCTGGTTTTATCCTCCTGTACCACTCTGGTTTATCCTCCTGTACCACTCTGGTTTATCCTCCTGTACCGCTCTGTTTTATCCTCCTGTACCGCTCTGGTTTTATAATCTTGTACCGCTCTGGTTTTATCCTCCTGTACCACTCTGGTTTATCCTCCTGTACCGCTCTGGTTTATCCTCCTGTACCGCTCTGGTTTTATAATCTTGTACCGCTCTGTTTAATCCTCCTGTACCACTCTGTTTTATCCTCTGTACCGCTCTGGTTTTATCCTCCTGTACCTCCTGTTTTATCCTCCTGTACCGCTCTGGTTTTATAATCTTGTACCGCTCTGTTTTATCCTCCTGTACCGCTCTGTTTTATCCTCCTGTACCGCTCTGGTTTTATCCTCCTGTACCGCTCTGTTTTATCCTCCTGTACCGCTCTGTTTTATCCTCCTGCACCGCTCTGTTTTATCCTCCTGTACCGCTCTGCACTACTCTGTTTTATCCTCCTGTGGATGAACCTCTTCAATTATGACTGGGTTTATTATCTATATATGTCAATCCCCCTCTAGGTGCATGTCAACAGCCTAGACATACAGTATTGTCTGCGTTCCAAATGGGACCTTTATTCATAGTGCACAACTTTTGACCAGGGTTAAAGTTCAGGGTCAAAAGTAGGGCACTATGAAGTGAAAAGGGTTACATTTGAGACACACGCGTTTTGTCTCTTCTTCTGATTCAACTCCTTTCCTTAATCTGCACTGATGTTAGAGAGCTGGACTGGGGAAAGTACCTAGAGGACAGCTAGAGGATACCTAGAGGACAGCTAGAGGACAGCTAGAGGATACCTAGAGGACAGCTAGAGGACAGCTAGAGGACAGCTAGAGGATACCTAGAGGACAGCTAGAGGACAGCTAGAGGATACCTAGAGGACAGCTAGAGGACAGCTAGAGGATACCTAGAGGACACCTAGAGGACACCTAGAGGACAGCTAGAGGATACCTAGAGGATAGCTAGAGGATACCTAGAGGATACCCTAGGGGATACCTAGGGGACAGCTAGAGGATACCAAGAGGACAGCTAGAGCACAGCTAGAGGATACCTAGAGGACAGCTAGAGGACAGCTAGATAATACCTAGAGGATACCTTCGAGGACAGCTAGAGGATACCTAGAGGACAGGATGAGGATACCTAGAGGACAGGATGAGGATATCTAGAGGACAGCTAGAGGATACCTAGAGGACAGCTAGAGGATACCTAGAGGACAGCTAGAGGATACCTAGAGGACAGCCTAGAGGACAGCTAGAGGACAGCTAGAGGACAGCTAGAGGATACCTAGAGGACAGCTAGAGGATACCTAGAGGACAGCTAGAGGACAGCTAGAGGATACCTAGAGGACAGCTAGAGGACAGCTAGAGGATACCTAGAGGACAGCTAGAGGACAGCTAGAGGATACCTAGAGGACAGCTAGAGGATATCTAGAGGACAGCTAGAGGATACCTAGAGGACAGCTAGAGGATACCTAGAGGACAGCTAGAGGACAGCTATAGGATACCTAGAGGACAGCTAGAGGATACCTAGAGGATACCTAGGGGACAGCTAGGGGATACCAAGAGGACAGCTAGAGGACAGCTAGAGGATACCTCGAGGACAGCTAGAGGATACCTAGAGGACAGCTAGAGGACAGCTAGAGGACAGCTAGATAATACCTAGAGGATACCTTCGAGGACAGCTAGAGGATACCTAGAGGACAGCTAGAGGATACCTAGAGGACAGCTAGAGGATACCTAGAGGACAGCTAGAGGATATCTAGAGGACAGCTAGAGGACAGCTAGAGGATACCTAGGGGACAGCTAGAGAGGATACCTAGAGGACAGCTATAGGATACCTAGAGGACAGCTAGAGGACAGCTAGAGGACAGCTAGATAATACCTAGAGGATACCTTCGAGGACAGCTAGAGGATATCTAGAGGACAGCTAGAGGATACCTAGAGGACAGCTAGAGGATATCTAGAGGACAGCTAGAGGATACCTAGGGGACAGCTAGAGGATACCTAGAGGACAGCTATAGGATACCTAGAGGACAGCTAGAGGACAGCTAGAGGATACCTAGAGGACAGCTAGAGGACAGCTAGAGGATACCTAGAGGACAGCTAGAGGATACCTAGAGGACAGCTAGAGGACAACTAGAGGATACCTAGAGGACAGCTAGAGGATACCTAGAGGATACCTAGAGCACAGCTAGATGACAGCTAGAGGATACCTAGAGGACAGCCAGAGGACAGCTAGAGGATACCTAGAGGACAGCTAGAGGATACCTAGAGGACAGCTAGAGGATACCTAGAGGACAGCTAGAGGATACCTAGAGGACAGCTAGAGGACAGCTAGAGTACAGCTAGAGGATACCTAGAGGATACCTAGGGGACAGCTAGAGGATACCTAGAGGACAGCTAGAGTACAGCTAGAGGATACCTAGAGGATACCTCGAGGACAGCTGGAGAATAGCTAGAGGATAGCTAGAGGATACCTTCGAGGACAGCTAGAGGATAGCTAGAGGACACCTAGAGGATAGCTAGAGGATAGCTAGAGGACACCAAGAGGATAGCTAGAGGACACCTAGAGGATACTTAGATGATACCTAGAGGATAGCTAGAGGACACCTAGAGGATACTTAGATGATACCTAGAGGATAGCTAGAGGACACCAAGAGGATAGCTAGAGGATACCTAGAGGATAGCTAGAGGATACCTAGAGGATAGCTAGAGGACACCAAGAGGATAGCTAGAGGACACCAAGAGGATAGCTAGAGGACACCAAGAGGATAGCTAGAGGACACCTAGAGGATAGCTAGAGGATACCTAGAGGATAGCTAGAGGATACCTAGAGGATAGCTAGAGGACACCAAGAGGATAGCTAGAGGACACCAAGAGGATAGCTAGAGGACACCTAGAGGATAGCTAGAGGATACCAAGAGGATAGCTAGAGGATACCTAGAGGATAGCTAGAGGACACCAAGAGGATAGCTAGAGGACACCAAGAGGATAGCTAGAGGACACCTAGAGAATAGCTAGAGGATACCTAGAGGACAGCTAGAGGACACCTAGAGGACAGCTAGAGGATACCTAGAGGACAGCTAGATACATACCTAGAGGATACCTTCGAGGACAGCTAGAGGATACCTAGAGGACAGCTAGAGGATACCTAGAGGACAGCTAGAGGATATCTAGAGGGCAGCTAGAGGACAGCTAGAGGATACCTAGGGGACAGCTAGAGGATACCTAGAGGATAGCTATAGGATACCTAGAGGACAGCTAGAGGATACCTAGAGGACAGCTAGAGGACAGCTAGAGGGGACAGCTAGAGGATAGCTAGAGGACAGCTAGAGGATACCTAGAGGACAGCTGGAGAATAGCTAGAGGATAGCTAGAGGATACCTAGAGGACAGCTAGAGGATAGCTAGATAATACCTAGAGGACAGCTAGAGGATACCTAGAGGACAGCAAGAGGATAGCTAGAGGACACCTAGAGGATATCTAGATGATACAGCTAGAGGCTATAGGATACCTAGTGGACACCTAAAGGATACCTAGAGGATACCTGATACAGCTAGAGGACAGCTAGAGGATACCAAGAGGACAGCTAGAGGATACCTAGAGGATAGCAGCTAGAGGATACCTAGAGGATAGCTAGAGGACAGCTAGAGGATAGCTAGAGGACAGCTAGAGGATACCTAGAGGACAGCTAGAGGATATCTAGAGGGCACCTAGGGGACAGCTAGAGGATACCTAGAGGATAGCTATAGGATAGCTAGAGGACAGCTAGAGGACAGCTAGAGGATACCTAGAGGACAGCTAGAGGACAGCTAGAGGACAGCTAGAGGACAGCTAGAGGATACCTAGAGGACAGCTAGAGGATACCTAGAGGACAGCTAGAGGATACCTAGAGGACAGCTAGAGGACAGCTAGAGGACAGCTAGAGGATAGCTAGAGGACAGCTAGAGGATACCTAGAGGACAGCTGGAGAATAGCTAGAGGATAGCTAGAGGATAGCTAGAGGACAGCTAGAGGATAGCTAGAGGACACCTAGAGGATAGCTAGAGGATAGCTAGAGGACACCAAGAGGATAGCTAGAGGATACCTAGAGGACAGCTATAGGATACCTAGAGGACAGCTAGAGGACAGCTAGAGGATACCTAGAGGACAGCTAGAGGACAGCTAGAGGACAGCTAGAGGATACCTAGAGGACAGCTAGAGGACAACTAAAGGATACCTAGAGGACAGCTAGAGGACAGCTAGAGGATACCTAGAGCACAGCTAGAGGACAGCTAGAGGATACCTAGAGGACAGCTAGAGGACAGCTAGAGGATACCTAGAGGACAGCTAGAGGATACCTAGAGGACAGCTAGAGGATACCTAGAGGACAGCTAGAGGACAGCTATAGGATACCTAGAGGACAGCTAGAGGATACCTAGAGGATACCTAGGGGACAGCTAGAGGACAGCTAGAGGATACCTCGAGGACAGCTAGAGGATACCTAGAGGACAGCTAGAGGATACCTAGAGGACAGCTAGAGGACAGCTAGATAATACCTAGAGGATACCTTCGAGGACAGCTAGAGGATACCTAGAGGACAGCTAGAGGATACCTAGAGGACAGCTAGAGGATATCTAGAGGGCACCTAGGGGACAGCTAGAGCACAGCTATAGGATACCTAGTGGACAGCTAAAGGATACCTAGAGGATACCTAGGGGACAGCTAGAGGACAGCTAGAGGATACCTCGAGGACAGCTAGAGGATACCTAGAGGACAGCTAGAGGACAGCTAGATAATACCTAGAGGATACCTAGAGGACAGCTAGAGGATACCTAGAGGACAGCTAGAGGATACCTAGAGGACAGCTAGAGGATATCTAGAGGGCACCTGGGGACAGCTAGAGGATACCTAGAGGATAGCTATAGGATAGCTAGAGGACAGCTAGAGGACAGCTAGAGAGGATACCTAGAGGACAGCTAGAGGACAGCTAGAGGACAGCCAGAGGACAGCTAGAGGATACCTAGAGGACAGCTAGAGGATACCTAGAGGACAGCTAGAGGATACCTAGAGGACAGCTAGAGGACAGCTAGAGGACAGCTAGAGGATAGCTAGAGGACAGCTAGAGGATACCTAGAGGACAGCTGGAGAATAGCTAGAGGATAGCTAGAGGATAGCTAGAGGATAGCTAGAGGACACCTAGAGGATAGCTAGAGGATAGCTAGAGGACACCAAGAGGATAGCTAGAGGACACCTAGAGGATACTTAGATGATACCTAGAGGATAGCTAGAGGATACCAAGAGGATAGCTAGAGGATACCTAGAGGATAGCTAGAGGACAGCTAGAGGATACCTAGAGGACAGCTAGAGGACAGCTAGAGGACAGCTAGAGGATACCTAGAGGACAGCTAGAGGATACCTAGAGGACAGCTAGAGGACAACTAGAGGATACCTAGAGGACAGCTAGAGGACAGCTAGAGGATACCTAGAGCACAGCTAGAGGACAGCTAGAGGATACCTAGAGGACAGCTAGAGGACAGCTAGAGGATACCTAGAGGACAGCTAGAGGATACCTAGAGGACAGCTAGAGGATACCTAGAGGACAGCTAGAGGACAGCTATAGGATACCTAGAGGACAGCTAGAGGATACCTAGAGGATACCTAGGGGACAGCTAGAGGACAGCTAGAGGATACCTCGAGGACAGCTAGAGGATACCTAGAGGACAGCTAGAGGATACCTAGAGGACAGCTAGAGGACAGCTAGATAATACCTAGAGGATACCTTCGAGGACAGCTAGAGGATACCTAGAGGACAGCTAGAGGATACCTAGAGGACAGCTAGAGGATATCTAGAGACCTAGGGGACAGCTAGAGGATACTCTAGAGGATAGCTATAGGATAGCTAGAGGACAGCTAGAGGACAGCTAGAGGATACCTAGAGGACAGCTAGAGGACAGCTAGAGGACAGCTAGAGGATAGCTAGAGGATACCTAGAGGACAGCTAGAGGATACCTAGAGGACACCTAGAGGACAGCTACAGCTAGAGGACAGCTAGAGGATAGCTAGAGGACAGCTAGAGGATACCTAGAGGACAGCTGGAGAATAGCTAGAGGATACTAGAGGATAGCTAGAGGACACCTAGAGGATAGCTAGAGGACACCTAGAGGATAGCTAGAGGATAGCTAGAGGACACCAAGAGGATAGCTAGAGGACACCTAGAGGATACTTACCTAGAGGATAGCTAGAGGATACCAAGAGGATAGCTAGGGATACCTAGAGGATAGCTAGAGGATACCTAGAGGATAGCTAGAGGACACCAAGGGATAGCTATCCTCTTGGTGTCCTCTAGCTATCCTCTTGGTGTCCTCTAGCTATCCTCTGTGTATCCTCTAGCTATCCTTCTAGGTATCCTCTAGCTATCCTCTTGGTATCCTCTAGCTATCCTCTAGGTATCCTCTAAGTATCCTCTTGGTGTCCTCTAGCTATCCTCTAGGTATCATCTAAGTATCCTCTGGTGTCCTCTAGCTGTCCTCTGCTATCCTCTAGCTATCCTCTGGCTATCCTCTAGGTGTCCTCTGGCTATCCCTCTCAGCTGTCTAGCTGTCCTCAGTATCTCTAGCTGTCCTCTGGTATCCTCTAACCTCTCTAGCTATCCTCTAGCTGTCCTCTAGCTTCCTCTAGGCTACTGTCCTCTAGGTATCCTCTAGCTGTCCCTAGGTATCCTCTAGCTGTCCTCTAGCTGTCCTCTGAAGTAGCTGTCCTCTAGGTATCCTCTGGTCTCTAGCTGTCCTCTCTAGCTATCCTATAGCTATCCTCTTCAGGTAATCCTTCTAGCTGTCTCTTCAGGTATCCTCTAGCTGTCCTCGTCCTCTGGTGTATTATCCTATTTGTCCTCTAGCTGTCCTCTAGGTATCCTCTAGCTGTCCTCTAGGTATCCTCTAGCTGTCCTCTAGGTATCCTCTAGCTGTCTGGTATCCTCTAGCTGTCCTCTAGGGTATCCTCCTAGCTGTCCTCTAGCTGTCCTCTGGGTGTCCTCTAGCTGTCCTCTTCGTATCCTCTAGCTATTCTCTGGAGGTGTCCTCTAGCTGTCCTCTAGCTGTCCTCTAGGTATCCTCTGGCTGTCCTCTTGTGCTCTAGGTATCCTCTAGCTGTCCTCTAGCTGTCCTCTATGTATCATCTAAGTCTCTAGCTATCCTCTAGGTGTCCTCTAGCTATCCTCTGGAGTGTCATCCTCTCTAGCTGTCCTCTTCTAGGCTGTCCTCTAGGCTATCTAGCTGTCCTCTAGCTGTCCTCTAGCTATCCTCTAGTTATCCTCTAGCTATCCTCTAGGTGTCCTCTAGCTATCCTCTTGGTATCCTCTAGCTATCCTCTAGGTGTCCTCTAGCTATCCTCTAGGTGGTATCCTCTAGCTGCCCTCTAGCTATCCTCTAGCTGTCCTCTTATCCTCTAGGTATTATCTAGCTATCCTCTAGGTGCCCCCTAAGTATCCTCTAGCTGTCCTCTAGGTATCCTCTAGCTGTATCTCTAGGTCTAAGTATCCTCCAGGTGTCCTCTAGGCTCTATCCTCTTCAGGTGTCCTCTAGCTGTCCTCTAGGTATCCTCTAGCTGTCCTCTAGGTGTCCTCTAGGTATCCTCTTAGCTGTCCTCTAGCTATCCTCTAGGTATCCTCTAGCTGTCCTCTAGCTGTCCTCTGGGTATCCTCTAGCTGTCCTCTAGGTATCCTCTAGCTGTCCTCTGGATATCCTCTAGCTGTCCTCTAGTATCTCTAGGTATCCTCTAGCTGTCCTCTAGCTGTCCTCTAGGTATCCTCTAGCTGTCCCTGGGTATCCTCTAGGTATCCTCTAGCTGTCCTCTAGGTGTCCTCTAGCTATCCTCTTGGTATCCTCTAGCTGTCCTCTAGGTGTCCTCTAGCTATCCTCTAGCTGTCCTCTAGCTATCCTCTAGGTATCCTCTAGCTATCCTCTAGCTATCCTCTAGCTATCCTGTGTCCTCTAGCTATCCTCTAGGTATCATCTAGCTGTCCTCTAGGTGTCCTCTAGCTATCCTCTAGCTGTATCATCTAGCTGTCCTCTAGGTGTCCTCTAGCTATCCTCTTGGTGTCCTCTAGCTATCCTCTAGCTATCCTCTAGGTGTCCTCTAGCTATCCTCTAGCTGTCCTCTAGCTATCCTCTAGCTATCCTCTAGCTATTCTCCAGCTGTCCTCTAGGTATCCTCTAGCTGTCCTCTAGCTATCCTCTAGCTGTCCTCTAGCTGTCCTCTAGCTGTCCTCTAGGTATCCTCTAGCTGTCCTCTAGCTATCCTATAGCTATCCTCTAGGTATCCTCTAGCTGTCCCCTAGGTATCCTCTAGCTGTCCTCTAGCTGCCCTCTAGATATCCTCTAGCTGTCCTCTAGGTATCCTCTAGCTGTCCTCTAGGTATCCTCTAGCTGTCCTCGAAGGTATCCTCTAGGTATTATCTAGCTGTCCTCTAGGTATCCTCTAGCTGTCCTCTAGGTGTCCTCTAGCTATCCTCTTCGTATCCTCTAGCTATTCTCTAGGTGTCCTCTAGCTATCCTCTTGGTGTCCTCTAGCTATCCTCTTGGTGTCCTCTAGCTATCCTCTAGGTATCCTCTAGCTATCCTCTTGGTATCCTCTAGCTATCCTCTAGGTGTCCTCTAGCTATCCTCTTGGTGTCCTCTAGCTATCCTCTTGGTGTCCTCTAGCTATCCTCTAGGTATCCTCTAGCTATCCTCTAGGTATCCTCTAGCTATCCTCTTGGTGTCCTCTAGCTATCCTCTTGGTGTCCTCTAGCTATCCTCTTGGTGTCCTCTAGCTATCCTCTTGGTGTCCTCTAGCTGTCCTCTAGGTAGGTATCCTCTAGCTATCCTCTAGCTATCCTCTTGGTGTCCTCTAGCTATCCTCTAGGTATCATCTAAGTATCCTCTAGGTGTCCTCTAGCTATCCTCTAGGTATCATCTAAGTATCCTCTAGGTGTCCTCTAGCTATCCTCTTGGTGTCCTCTAGCTATCCTCTAGCTATCCTCTAGGTGTCCTCTAGCTATCCTCTAGCTGTCCTCTAGCTATCCTCTAGCTATCCTCTAGCTATTCTCCAGCTGTCCTCGAGGTATCCTCTAGGTATCCTCTAGCTGTACTCTAGCTGTCCTCTAGGTATCCTCTAGCTGTCCCCTAGGTATCCTCTAGGTATCCTCTAGCTGTACTCTAGCTGTCCTCTAGCTGTCCTCTAGGTATCCTCTAGCTGTCCTCTAGGTATCCTCTAGCTGTCCTCTAGGTATCCTCTAGCTGTCCTCTAGGTATCCTCTAGCTGTCCTCTGGCTGTCCTCTAGGTATCCTCTAGCTGTCATCTAGCTGTGCTCTAGGTATCCTCTAGGTATCCTCTAGCTGTCCTCTAGGTATCCTCTAGTTGTCCTCTAGCTGTCCTCTAGGTATCCTCTAGCTGTCCTCTAGGTATCCTCTAGCTGTCCTCTAGGTATCCTCTAGCTGTCCTCTAGGTATCCTCTAGCTGTCCTCTAGCTGTCCTCTATGTATCCTATAGCTGTCCTCTAGGTATCCTCTAGCTGTCCCCTAGGTATCCTCTAGCTGTCCTCTAGATATCCTCTAGCTGTCCTCTAGCTGTCCTCTAGCTGTCCTCTAGATATCCTCTAGCTGTCCTCGAAGGTATCCTCTAGGTATTATCTAGCTGTCCTCTAGCTGTCCTCTAGCTGTCCTCTAGGTATCCTATAGCTGTCCTCTAGGTATCCTCTAGCTGTCCCCTAGGTATCCTCTAGCTGTCCTCTAGCTGTCCTCTAGATATCCTCTAGCTGTCCTCTAGGTATCCTCTAGCTGTCCTCTAGGTATCCTCTAGCTGTCCTCTAGGTATCCTCTAGCTGTCCTCGAAGGTATCCTCTAGGTATTATCTAGCTGTCCTCTAGCTGTCCTCTAGCTGTCCTCTAGGTATCCTCTAGCTGTCCTCGAGGTATCCTCTAGCTGTCCTCTAGCTGTCCTCTTGGTATCCCCTAGCTGTCCCCTAGGTATCCTCTAGGTATCCTCTAGCTGTCCTCTAGGTATCCTATAGCTGTCCTCTAGCTGTCCTCTAGGTATCCTCTAGCTGTCCTCTAGGTATCCTCTAGCTGTCCTCTAGATATCCTCTAGCTGTCCTCTAGGTATCCTCTAGCTGTCCTCTAGCTGTCCTCTAGGTATCCTCTAGCTGTCCTCTAGCTGTCCTCTAGGTATCCTCTAGCTGTCCTCTAGCTGTCCTCTAGGTATCCTCTAGCTGTCCTCTAGGTATCCTCTAGCTGTCCTCTAGCTGTCTTCTAGCTGTCCTCTAGCTGTCCTCTAGGTATCCTCTAGCTGTCCTCTAGGTATCCTATAGCTGTCCTCTAGGTATCCTCTAGCTGTCCCCTAGGTATCCTCTAGCTGTCCTCTAGATATCCTCATCCTGTCCTCTAGGTATCCTCTAGCTGTCCTCGAAGGTATCCTCTAGGTATTATCTAGCTGTCCTCTAGCTGTCCTCTAGGTATCCTCTAGCTGTGCTCTAGCTGTCCTCTTGGTATCCTCTAGCTGTCCCCTAGGTATCCCCTAGGTATCCTCTAGGTATCCTCTAGCTATCCTCTAGGTATCCTATAGCTGTCCTCTAGCTGTCCTCTAGGTATCCTCTAGGTATCCTCTAGCTGTCCTCTAGCTGTCCTCTAGGTATCCTCTAGCTGTCCTCTAGCTGTCCTCTAGGTATCCTCTAGCTGTCCTCTAGCTGTCCTCTAGCTGTCCTCTAGGTATCCTCTAGCTGTCCTCTAGCTGTCCTCTAGGTATTCTCTAGCTGTCCTCTAGGTACTTTCCCCAGTCCAGCTCTCTAACATCAGTGCAGATTAAGGAAAGGAGTTGAATCAGAAGAAGAGACAAAACGCGTGTGTCTCAAATGTAACCCTTTTCACTTCATAGTGCCCTACTTTTGACCCTGAACTTTAACCCTGGTCAAAAGTTGTGCACTATGAATAAAGGTCCCATTTGGAACGCAGACAATACTGTATGTCTAGGCTGTTGACATGCACCTAGAGGGGAATTGACATATATAGATAATAAACCCAGTCATAATTGAAGAGGTTCATCCACAGGAGGATAAAACAGAGTAGTGCAGGAGGATAAAACAGAGCGGTACAGGAGGATAAAACAGAGCGGTGCAGGAGGATAAAACAGAGCGGTACAGGAGAATAAAACAGAGTGGTACAGGAGGATAAAACCAGAGCGGTACAGGAGGATAAAACAGAGCGGTACAGGAGGATAAAACAGAGCGGTACAAGATTATAAAACCAGAGCGGTACAGGAGGATAAAACCAGTGGTACAGGAGGATAAAACCAGAGCGGTACAGGAGGATAAAACAGAGTGGTACAGGAGGATTAAACAGAGCGGTACAAGATTATAAAACCAGAGCGGTACAGGAGGATAAACCAGAGCGGTACAGGAGGATAAACCAGAGTAAGGATAAAACCAGAGCGGTACAAGATTATAAAACCAGAGCGGTACAGGAGGATAAAACAGAGCGGTACAGGAGGATAAACCAGAGTGGTACAGGAGGATAAAACCAGAGTGGTACAGGAGGATAAAACCAGAGTGGTACAGGAGGATAAAACAGAGTGGTACAGGAGGATAAACCAGAGCGGTACAGGAGGATAAAACCAGAGCGGTACAGGAGGATAAAACAGAGTGGTACAGGAGGATAAAACAGAGTGGTACAGGAGGATAAAACAGAGTGGTACAGGAGGATAAAACAGAGTGGTACAGGAGGATAAAACAGAGTGGTACAGGAGGATAAAACAGAGCGGTACAGGAGGATAAAACCAGAGCGGTACAGGAGGATAAAACCAGAGTGGTACAGGAGGATAAAACAGAGTGGTACAGGAGGATAAAACCAGAGCGGTACAGGAGGATAAAACCAGAGTGGTACAGGAGGATAAAACCAGAGCGGTACAGGAGGATAAAACCAGAGCGGTACAGGAGGATAAAACCAGAGCGGTACAGGAGGATTAAACCAGAGTGGTACAGGATTATAAAACCAGAGCGGTACAGGAGGATAAAACCAGAGCGGTACAGGAGGATAAAACCAGAGCGGTACAAGATGATAAAACCAGAGCGGTACAGGAGGATAAAACAGAGTGGTACAGGAGGATAAAACCAGAGCGGTACAGGAGGATAAAACAGAGTGGTACAGGAGGAAAGAGGAGAACAGGGGATTTTACACAGAAGGAAAGAGGATGAAGAGAGGACAGGAACTCCGTTTCGAAGGTTTCTTATAACACAACTGAAAAGGGAAGTAGTCATTTACTCCACTTCAAATATAAACCAGTTTCCCTCCGGTGCATGATCACATGGGGTATGGCCCAAATGGCACGCTATTCACTATATAGTGCACTCATTTTGAACGGCCAAAAGTAGTGTACTATATAGGGAATGGGGTGCCATTTCGGACTCGCCCATACTGTACAGACACCTGAAACATATATGAAGTTAGGTACATCACAGGCACTTTTGACAGGGCACATACAGGGTTCTGGTCAAAAGTAGTGCACTATAGAGGGAATAAGGTGCCATCTGGGACACAGGCTTTGTATTTCAACAGTATCACTGTATTGTTAGTCAGCTGTGTTGTCATGGTTCCTAGCTCAGGTGTTTTGAGTGGCCTACATTTGATGTTGTTTTTTTTGTAAGGAATTTATTCAATCAGTGATTTTGAAAAAGTTTATTCAATCAGTGATTTTGAAAAAATGTTTTTTTTTTTATGACTGTTTTGAAGTTGTTTTCTGAGTATAAAGCTGGTTTTGTGCCTCTTGATGTGGGTGTTCTGCTATCAAAGACCAACTAATATCACCATGGAAACGTAGTTCATAAAAGTGAACACCTTATATGCTTAGTTAAATAAAAAGTCACTCCTACACTGTAAGTAAGCCGGAAAGACATCATTAACAAAAATACATTCACTTATTTTATAAGACTTGATCTTTATTTGGATCCCCGTGAGCTGACTCCATGACAACAGCTAAATGTGTATACAGGCATACAGTCAACACACACACATACATTTAAAGGTACACCGTGAGTGTAGAATGCATTTATTTATTTTGACTCAAATTTTGGTTTGAGAGGTGACTATGTTTCATATACACATATGGTATTATATGAATAGATGTTTCCTTGTTAAACCACACAGCCCTTAGTAGGCGAGTAATAAAAGCTTTAAGTCATGGGCGTGGGGAGGTATGCCCCTTTGTGTGTGCTCCAATGAGGTCATTCCTGGAATACTTCTGTCCATTGAGTTAAGGCAGTGTTTCCCAGCCCTCTCCTTGGGCCTCCCCAGACGTTTCACATTTTTGTTTTAACCTTAGATTGTCACACCTGGTTCAATTAGTCAAAGGCTTGACGATTAGTTGACGAATTCAATCATGCGTGCCAGTTTAAGGTTAAAACGAAAATGTGAAATGTCTGGGGGAGCCCAAGGAGATGGTTGGGAAATTCTGATTTAAGGGACCTCTTTTGGCTCAAGAGCACCCCCCAGAGGCAAAAAGGATGTATAGTACAATAGATGTTGAGTACAGATGTACAGTATAATACAAGTATATATTATATGTAGTAGATGTATTGTAGATATGTGTATGAAGACATTTAGATGTATCTATATAAAGACATACATATAGTACAGTATATAGTAGATGTGTGTATGAAGACATATAGTACAGTATATAGTAGTACAGTATATAGTAGATGTGTGTATGAAGACATATAGTACAGTATATAGTATATAGTAGTACAGTATATAGTAGATGTGTGTATGAAGACATATAGTACAGTATATAGTAGATGTGTGTATGAAGACATATAGTACAGTGTATAGTAGATGTGTGTATGAAGACATATAGTACAGTATATAGTATATAGTAGTACAGTATATAGTAGATGTGTGTATGAAGACATATAGTACAGTATATAGTAGATGTGTGTATGAAGACATATAGTACAGTATATAGTAGATGTGTGTATGAAGACATATAGTACAGTGTATAGTAGATGTGTGTATGAAGACATATAGTACAGTATATAGTATATAGTAGATGTGTGTATGAAGACATATAGTACAGTATATAGTATATAGTAGTACAGTATATAGTAGATGTGTGTATGAAGACATATAGTACAGTATATAGTAGTACAGTATATAGTAGATGTGTGCATGAAGACATATAGTACAGTATATAGTAGATGTGTGTATGAAGACATATAGTACAGCTCCGTTTTTGTGTTCTTTTCGTTTTGTTTTCTCTCAAATTCATCAAACGCTTATTTTCTACATCGTCATGCCAACCTATTGTTGATGTAGCCATTTTAATAAAGGGGAAAAGACGCAACGTCATAGTCATGGTATACGGTCTCACATACACACGGCTGAATGCTGTTTTAGCCAATCAGCATCCAGTATCCAAACTACCCAGTGTATAGTACGGTATATAGTGAATGTGTACAAACATATACTACCCAAGAAGAACACAGGACCCAGGTCTGAGTTGAGCATGAGTTTATTGGTCAGTGATGATCTCCCTCCTCCTCCTCTCTCA
Source organism: Oncorhynchus tshawytscha (assembly GCF_018296145.1). Lineage (NCBI taxonomy): Eukaryota > Metazoa > Chordata > Actinopteri > Salmoniformes > Salmonidae > Oncorhynchus > Oncorhynchus tshawytscha. The sequence goes on along the minus strand of NW_024608713.1, from coordinate 29,478 downwards.
CCACTACTGTCTATTGCTGTTATTGGTGCTGGTGAACCAAAGTCCCTGATATATAGCTGTGATATATATACTACAACCTGCAAGACTGTTATTACACTATAACGGTCCTCTATAACGTGTTACAGTGATGACTCAACTCGTCTCACGTTGCTGTTGACGTTACGGCACTGATATACGAGTCGCCTCTCGTAGGAATAATACCCTGTTGTGTTATCAACAGGAGGATCTGAGGACGTCCGTGACGGAGTTGAGATGTGTTAGTAGAAACTGTGGGATGGTTCTGACTGACTGTGTATGTGTTGGCCGTGCTGTGACAAGGCCCCAGTAGACCCAGCCCTAGGCCGAAGCCTGGGGCTCTGTTAGGGGTACGGTCCGCTCTGGGCCCGGTTAGTGCTGGATACGGCGGATAGACTGGATCTGGGGGGTCTGGCAGTGGGAGCCCCAGTTCTTCCAGTGTTGGTAATCTCCACTGTGTCTCTCACACTCCATGATGTACTGCTGGCCCCTGTAGCCGGGGAACTGGTAGCACACAAAGCTGAGCACAGAGCAGAGGGGGTGGAGAGAGATGGAGCGGGGAAGGGAGGGAGCGGAGGGAGAGAGGAGAAAGGGAGCGGAGGGGGAAGGGAGGGAGGGATGGAGGGAGAGAGGGAGCGGAGGGGGGGTGGAGAGAGACGGAGCGGGGAAGGGAGGAAGCGGAGGGAGAGAGGAGAGAGGGAGCGGAGGGGGGAAGGGAGGGATGGAGGGAGAGAGGAGAGAGGGAGCGGAGGGGGGGGAGAGAGAGACGGAGTGGGGAAGGGAGGGAGCGGAGGGAGAGAGGAGAGAGGGAGCGGAGGGGGAAGGGAGGGATGGAGGGAGAGAGAGGAGAGAGGGAGCGGAGTGGGAGGGAGGGAGAGAGGAGAGAGGGAGCGGAGGGGGAAGGGAGGGATGGAGGGAGAGAGGAGAGAGGGAGCGGAGGGGGAAGGGAGGGATGGAGGGAGAGAGGGAGCGGAGGGGGAGGGATGGAGGGAGGGAGAGAGAGGGTGATAGGTGGGGTGCAGAGGGAGGGAGAGACATGTTTGGCTTAGAGTGGAGTTTCGCTTGACATTGAATAGAATTGTCACACAATGTTTTGCTTTAATTGTTTCACTATAGCAAGATTGGAGTGTGTTTGTGTCAGTGGAGGCTGCTGAGGGGAGGACGTCTCATAATAACGGCTGTATCAGAGCAAATGGAATGGCATCAAACACATAGAAACCACGTGGTTGATACCATTACACTTACTTCGATCCAGCAGTCACCACAAGCCCCCCCCAAATAAGATACCACCAACCTCCTGAGGTTTGTGCCATTGTGTTTTTGTACAGTATCTAATTAGTGAGTGTGTGCTTGTGTTTAATGTTGACTTACGCGCCACACTGAATGTGCATGGATCCGACCTCGGGCATGCACCAGCCCATGGCCCTCAGAGAGGGGTAATCATCACACAGCTCAGCGCTGCGACCCATGAAGTTCTCTTTCTCAAAGATCTGCATACGACTGCTCTGGTGGGACTGGGAGGGGAAGGAGGAGAGAGGATAGAGGGGGAGGGTGGAGCGAGGATACAGGGAGAGCGAGGATAGAGGGGGAGAGAGGATTAGAGGGAGAGAGAGGATAGAGGGGGAGAGAGGATAGAGGGAGAGAGGGGATAGAGGAAGAGAGGATAGAGGAAGAGAGGATAGAGGAAGAGAGAGGATAGAGAGAGGATAGAGGGAGAGAGAGGATAGAGGGAGGATAGAGGGAGAGAGAGGATAGAGGGAGAGAGGATAGAGGGAGAGAGAGGATAGAGAGAGAGAGGATAGAGGGAGAGAGAGGATAGAGGAAGAGAGGATAGAGGAAGAGAGAGGATAGAGAGGATAGAGGGAGAGAGAGGATAGAGGGAGGATAGAGGGAGAGAGAGGATAGAGGGAGAGAGAGGATAGAGGAAGAGAGGATAGAGGAAGAGAGGGATAGAGGAGAGAGAGGATAGAGGGAGAGAGAGGATAGAGGGAGAGAGAGGGATAGAGGAAGAGAGAGGATAGAGGGAGAGAGAGGATAGAGGAAGAGAGGATAGAGGGAGAGAGAGGATAGAGGAAGAGAGGATAGAGGGAGAGAGAGGATAGAGGAAGAGAGGATAGAGGAAGAGAGGATAGAGGAAGAGAGGATAGAGGAAGAGAGGATAGAGGAAGAGAGAGGATAGAGGAAGAGAGGATAGAGGAAGAGAGGATAGAGGAAGAGAGGATAGAGGAAGAGAGGGTAGAGGGAGAGAGAGGATAGAGGAAGAGAGGATAGAGGGAGAGAGAGGATAGAGGGAGAGAGAGGATAGAGGAAGAGAGGATAGAGGGAGAGAGAGGATAGAGGAAGAGAGGATAGAGGGAGAGAGAGGATAGAGGGAGAGAGAGGATAGAGGGAGAGAGAGGATAGAGGAAGAGAGGATAGAGGAAGAGAGGATAGAGGAAGAGAGGATAGAGGAAGAGAGGATAGAGGAAGAGAGGATAGAGGAAGAGAGGATAGAGGGAGAGAGGATAGAGGGGGAGAGAGAGGATAGAGAGAGAGAGGATAGAGGAAGAGAGGGATAGAGGGAGAGAGAGGATAGAGGGAGAGAGAGGATAGAGGAAGAGAGGATAGAGGGAGAGAGAGGATAGAGGAAGAGAGGATAGAGGGAGAGAGAGGGATAGAGGGAGGAGAGGAGAGGATAGAGGGAGAGAGAGAGGATAGAGGGAGAGAGGATAGAGGAAGAGAGGATAGAGGAAGAGAGGATAGAGGAAGAGAGAGGATAGAGGAAGAGAGAGGATAGAGGAAGAGAGGATAGAGGGAGAGAGAGGATAGAGGAAGAGAGGATAGAGGAAGAGAGAGGATAGAGGAAGAGAGGATAGAGAGAGGATAGAGGAAGAGAGAGGATAGAGGAGGAGGGTGGAGCGAGGGAGAGACAGGATAGTGGGAGTGGAAGAGAGAAGGGGAGAGAGAGTGGGAGGGATAAACACGATAGGACACAATCTCAGTTAGTTTCCTTTTTGCTTTCTCATACAGACTGACACATACAGTACTCTATCCCTCTCTCTGTCTTCTATAAACACTAACATAGAATACTGACCACTGTCTTCTATAAACACAAACATAGAATACTGTCTTCTATAAACACTAACATAGAATACTGTCTTCTATAAACACTAACATAGAATACTGTCTTCTATAAACACTAACATAGAATACTGTCCCACTGTCTTCTATAAACACTAACATAGAATACTGTCTTCTATAAACACTAACATAGAATACTGTCTTCTATAAACACTAACATAGAATACTGTCTTCTATAAACACTAACATAGAATACTGTCCCACTGTCTTCTATAAACACTAACATAGAATACTGACCACTGTCTTCTATAAACACTAACATAGAATACTGACCACTGTCTTCTATAAACACTAACATAGAATACTGTCTTCTATAAACACTAACATAGAATACTGTCTTCTATAAACACTAACATAGAATACTGACCCACTGTCTTCTATAAACACTAACATAGAATACTGACCACTGTCTTCTATAAACACTAACATAGAATACTGTCTTCTATAAACACTAACATAGAATACTGACCACTGTCTTCTATAAACACTAACATAGAATACTGACCACTGTCTTCTATAAACACTAACATAGAATACTGTCTTCTATAAACACTAACATAGAATACTGTCTTCTATAAACACTAACATAGAATACTGACCACTGTCTTCTATAAACACTAACATAGAATACTGACCACTGTCTTCTATAAACACTAACATAGAATACTGACCACTGTCTTCTATAAACACTAACATAGAATACTGACCACTGTCTTCTATAAACACTAACATAGAATACTGACCACTGTCTTCTATAAACACTAACATAGAATACTGTCTTCTATAAACACTAACATAGAATACTGACCCACTGTCTTCTATAAACACTAACATAGAATACTGACCACTGTCTTCTATAAACACTAACATAGAATACTGTCTTCTATAAACACTAACATAGAATACTGACCACTGTCTTCTATAAACACTAACATAGAATACTGTCTTCTCTAAACACTAACATAGAATACTGACCACTGTCTTCTATAAACACTAACATAGAATACTGACCACTGTCTTCTATAAACACTAACATAGAATACTGACCACTGTCTTCTATAAACACTAACATAGAATACTGACACTCTTTCCCACGCTCTCTATGTATCCATCTCTCGCTGTATTTCTCTCTCCCACACACACACACACACACACACACACACACACACACACACACACACACACACACACACACACACAGTCCTCACAGCGCAGTAGATGGGGCGCAGGGACATGAGGCGCTCCACGTGGTAGGACAGGGAGCCGCTGTAGGCGTCCCAGTGGGGTACTCTCCTCTCTCAGGATGAACTGCTGGCCCTGGAAGTCATGATGCTCAAAGCCCACCCAGCTACAGGGGTAGGGAGAGTTACTGACTAGTTACATTCAGAGATAGAAGAGGACAGAGAGGGAGGAGAGAGAGTTATTGACATGTTACATTCAGAGATAGAAGAGAATAGAGAGGGAGGAGAGAGAGTTACTGACTAGTTACATTCAGAGATAGAAGAGGACAGAGAGGAGGAGAGAGAGTTACTGACTAGTTACATTCAGAGATAGAAGAGGACAGAGAGGGAGGAGAGAGAGTTACTGATATGTTACATTCAGAGATAGAAGAGGACAGAGAGGAGGAGAGAGAGTTACTGACTAGTTACATTCAGAGATAGAAGAGAATAGAGAGGGAGGAGAGAGAGTTACTGACTAGTTACATTCAGAGATAGAAGAGAATAGAGAGGGAGGAGAGAGAGTTACTGATATGTTACATTCAGAGATAGAAGAGGACAGAGAGGAGGAGAGAGAGTTACTGACTAGTTACATTCAGAGATAGAAGAGGACAGAGAGGAGGAGAGAGAGTTACTGACATATTGCATTTCATTCAATGAGAGAAGGGGACAGATTAAAATACAATGAGAAAGAGCAGGACAGAGGGACAACACCCCACCCTGGTGGTCAATGGTTGACCATGCATGACAACAGGCTACAGCACAGAGAATCATACCCCCACCCACACAGACAAAAACCAAACACAGATACCCCCACTCACGCTCCACCAACACACACACACACACACACGGATACCTCCACTCACACACACAGCCTCCACAGACAACCAGGGTTGTAAGAGACTCACGCTCCACCAACACACACACACACACCGATACCTCCACTCACACACACAGCCTCCACAGACAATCAGGGTTGTAAGAGACTCACGCTCCACTCTCCACTCTGATAGAACGGATGTTGTCCAGACCACAGTTCTGGATGTTACAGCACTCAGAGGTGAACTCCTGGCACTTGCCCTGGAAGTGCTCCTGCTCAAACACAGTCACCTACAGCGACAGATAGATAGATATTAGTGTGTTTGTGTAAATCATATAATCGATTATTTAAATATGTGTATGTGTGAGATCACCTTGAAAAAGGGGCCATACCCATGCCAGGGAAAAACATGGGGAGGTCATGTGGGTTTTAGTAGCTCTATTCATGTCTATAGAGAGAGGGGAGGGAGAGAGGGAGAGAGAGAGGGGGGAGAGAGAAGGGGGAGAGAGAGGGGAGAGGGGAGAGAGGTGGCATGAGAGGGAAGTTTCATCATTTAAACTAGGATAGATTACAATTCAATGTATTAAAATCCTTTAATATTGTTTAAGCATTCCCAGTAATCTATGAAATATGTTAATGATGATGTCTGGAAATGTCCTCATGTTCGAGATGTCACTCGGATATTATTTCCATTCTGATGGAACCAATTTATGGAACCACAAACAACTAACATTACTGCCATCATCCACAAACTCTAATCAAAGGTCATGGTAGCCTAGTATAGCATATCCCCAAAGATGTTGTGACAATCCTTACAAAAAGTTTTTTTTTTAAATGTAAAAGTTAAAAACTGGTTAAAACCATTTTATAAAACATACTGTAACATAAGCCAACACAAAATCCAATAATTTAACGTTATCAATTTCTAATAACAGCCTATATTTATTCCATCACCAACAACGAACCCTATTTGGACTAGGCCTACAATTACATTTAATATTTTTATAAATATAGGCTAAGAAATACTTCTCAAAATGTGTATCAATTATGAGTGTTACGCGGGTGGATAGCCTAGGCCTAAATCTGTTCTGTTGAAACACCATGGGCTATTCGGTTCAACCAGGACCGGGGGCTTACCTGGTTCGTCTCCTCTCCTCTCTCACGCGCCAATCCTTTTACATAGAGTTTTGTGAGAATCTGGCTCTTCTGTTTTATACCGCAGTCCACGGTGGCCCGCGTGTCTCCACTGGCGACAACGTGCGTGCGTGTGCGCGTTTCATCATGTCTGTGTAAGTGAGTTGGGGGTAAAGTTAGCACGCCCGTGCGCGTGTTTCTATTTCGGCACCCCTCTATGTATCCGTGCGTAAATGTGTCCTATGGTGCGCGCGGCCGTGTGAGCAATACACGAGTCCGTCCCCCCCCCCTCTCCCTCTCTCCCTTTATTTGTTTCCTATGCGGTCGGGTGTGCGCCTTGTTGACTCAGCAGATAATATAGTACCGGTTGAATGCATGGTGGGACAGTGATGTTCGCGGTCCGTTCAGAGTGAATGGGGGGGCCCAGTGTTGGGCCGAATGCCGTTATATTCGTATAGGTCAGCAGTGCCATCGTATAGCATTAACAATGGCCGGGCTGTAGGTAGAGCGTTAACAATGACCTGGCTGTAGGTAGAGAATGACAAGAATTTACCTCTGTGTGCTTTTAGAGGAAAACATTTAGGAAAATGATGGAAACTAGAAATTAGTGTCAAAGAGTGTGACTTCAGTTAAATGTAGAGATAATGTTACGAAATAGCTGCCTTGCCTATCACAATGACTTCAATCAAATTAGATGTTAGTATTGATATAGCCTAATATACTAACCCTAGTTATATAGCCTATTCTATAGAAGCAAAAGGTCAAATCAAATCAAATCAAATTTTATTTGTCACATACACATGGTTAGCAGATGTTAATGCGAGTGTAGCGAAATGCTTGTGCTTCTAGTTCCGACAATGCAGTAATAACGAGCAAGTAATCTAACTAACAATTCCAAAAAAAAACTACTGTCTTATACACAGTGTAAGGGGATAAAGAATATGTACATAAGGATATATGAATGAGTGATGGTACAGAGCAGCATAGGCAAGATACAGTAGATGATATCGAGTACAGTATATACATATGAGATAAGTATGTAAACCAAGTGGCATAGTTAAAGTGGCTAGTGATACATGTATTACATAAGGATGCAGTCGATGATATAGAGTACAGTATCAACGTATGCATATGAGATGAACAATGTAGGGTAAGTAACATTATATAAGGTAGCATTGTTTAAAGTGGCTAGTGATATATTTACATAATTTCCCATCAATTCCCATGATTAAAGTGGCTGGAGTAGAGTCAGTGTCATTGACAGTGTGTTGGCAGTAGCCACTCAATGTTAGTGGTGGCTGTTTAACAGTCTGATGGCCTTGAGATAGAAGCTGTTTTCAGTCTCTCGGTCCCAGCTTTGATGCACCTGTACTGACCTCGCCTTCTGGATGACAGCGGGGTGAACAGGCAGTGGCTCGGTGGTTGATGTCCTTGATGATCTTTATGGCCTTCCTGTAGCATCGGGTGGTGTAGGTGTCCTGGAGGGCAGGTAGTTTGCCCCCGGTGATGCGTTGTGCAGACCTCACTACCCTCTGGAGAGCCTTACGGTTGAGGGCGGTGCAGTTGCCATACCAGGCGGTGATACAGCCCGCCAGGATGCTCTCGATTGTGCATCTGTAGAAGTTTGTGAGTGCTTTTGGTGACAAGCCGAATTTCTTCAGCCTCCTGAGGTTGAAGAGGCGCTGCTGCGCCTTCCTCACGATGCTGTCTGTGTGAGTGGACCAATTCAGTTTGTCTGTGATGTGTATGCCGAGGAACTTAAAACTTGCTACCCTCTCCACTACTGTTCCATCGATGTGGATGGGGGTGTTCCCTCTGCTGTTTCCTGAAGTCCACAATCATCTCCTTAGTTTTGTTGACGTTGAGTGTGAGGTTATTTTCCTGACACCACACTCCGAGGGCCTCACCTCCTCCCTGTAGGCCGTCTCGTCGTTGTTGGTAATCAAGCCTACCACTGTTGTGTCGTCCGCAAACTTGATGATTGAGTTGGAGGCGTGCATGGCCACGCAGTCGTGGGTGAACAGGGAGTACAGGAGGGGGCTCAGAACGCACCCTTGTGGGGCCCCAGTGTTGAGGATCAGCGGGGAGGAGATGTTGTTGCCTACCCTCACCACCTGGGGCGGCCCGTCAGGAAGTCCAGTACCCAGTTGCACAGGGGCGGGGTCGAGACCCAGGGTCTCGAGCTTGATGACGAGCTTGGAGGGTACTATGGTGTTGAATGCCGAGCTGTAGTCGATGAACAGCATTCTCACATAGGTATTCCTCTTGTCCAGATGGGTTAGGGCAGTGTGCAGTGTGGTTGAGATTGCATCGTCTGTGGACCTATTTGGGCGGTAAGCAAATTGAGTGGGTCAAGGGTGTCAGGTAGGGTGGAGGTGATATGGTCCTTGACTAGTCTCTCAAAGCACTTCATGATGACGGATGTAAGTGCTACGGGGGCGGTAGTCGTTTAGCTCAGTTACCTTAGCTTTCTTGGGAACAGGAACAATGGTGGCCCTCTTGAAGCATGTGGGAACAGCAGACTGGTATAGGGATTGGTTGAATATGTCCGTAAACACACACCGGCCAGCTGGTCTGCGCATGCTCTGAGGGCGCGGCTGGGGATGCCGTCTGGGCCTGCAGCCTTGCGAGGGTTAACACGTTTAAATGTCAAGTCACAGCCATATATTTTTAAAAGTGAGCTAAAATTGTAGTAGGTTCCAGCAGTAGGCTAGGCTATACTAGAGATGTTAGGCCAATACATGATGTTCTGTTTATCCAAGCCCATAGTACTGGTGAGTTCACACGGTTGTCATGGTGGCCCCCCACCACACACACACACAGTTCCTGATGACCTCATTTAACCCTTGACCTCTGAGCTAGAACATTTGAGGAGGTTATGGCAGGCTGGTGTCCGACTGTTTCCATACAAACTTCATATTTGGTATATTGCATGTGCAACAATATTATTTGAACAGTGAGGTTGCAGATTTTAGACTAAGAACATTAAGGTAGGAATTCCACATTTACATACCAGAGAGGCTATTTTTAAATCATGTGGATGCAGGCCGCAAATTGATGACTGAAATGTCAAGATTTGAATAGTGGTCGAGAGGAGAGAGCCGAGCCTCGAGCCGATTTCTTTCCAAATGGTGCAGATAGAAATGTCTTGTAACTGACATGATTCCTATATGAATGAGTAGCATGTATATTCTACATGATATATTTCTATCTGAACGTGCTGTAGTGGGGCATCCCACTTAGATGTTGCAGATGAAAATGCCTTTCATAGAGCTGTTGTGATTCCTTAATCAAATCAAATCAAATTGTATTTTATTAGTCACATGCGCCGAATACAACAAGTGTAGACCTTACAGTGAAATGCTTACTTACAAGCCCTAACCAACAATGCAGTTTAAAAAATATGGATAAGATTAAGAAATAAAAGTAACAAGTAATTAAAGAGCAACAGTAAAATAACAATAGCGAGACTATACACAGGGGGGGTACCGGTACAGATTCAATGTGTGGGGGCAGTGGTTAGTTGAGGTAATATGTATATGTAGGTAGAGTTATTAAAGTGACAATGCATAGATGATAACTACAGAGAGTAGCAGTGGTGTGAAAGAGGGGGGGGGCAATGCAAATAGTCTAGGTAGCCATTTGATTAGATATTCAGGAGTCTTATGGCTTTGGGCTGTTTAAAAGCCTCTTGGACCTAGACTTGGCGCTCCGGTACCGCTTGCCATGCAGTAGCAGAGAGAACAGTCTATTACTAGGGTGGCTGGAGTCTTTGATGATTTTAGGGCCTTCCTCTTACACCGCCTGGTCTAGAGGTCCTGGATGGCAGGAAGCTTGGCCCCAGTGATGTACTGGGCTGTTTTCACTACCCTCGGTGGTGCCTTGCGGTCGGAGGCCAAGCAGTTGCCATACCAGGCAGTGATGCAAACAGCCAGGATGCTCTCGATGGTGCAGCTGTAGAACCTTTTGAGGATCTGAGGACCCATGCCAAATCTTTTCGGTTTCCTGAAGGGAATAGGTTTTGTCATGCCCTCTTCACGACTGTCTTGGTGTGCTTGGACCATGTTAGTTTGTTGGTGATGTGGACACCAAGGAACTTGAAGCTCTCAACCTTCTCCACTACAGCCCCGTCAATGAAAATGGGGGTGTACTCGGTCCTCTTTTTCATGTAGTCCACAATCATCTCCTTTGTCTTGATCATGTTGAGGGAGAGGTTGTTGTCCTGGCACCCCACGGCCAGGTCTCTGACCTCCTCCCTGTAGGCTGTCTCGTCGTTGTCGATGATCAGGCCTACCACTGTAGTGTCAACGGCAAACTTAATGATGGTGTTGGAGTCGTGTCTGGCCATGCAGTCTTGAGTGAACAGGAGGGGACTGAGCACACACCCCCTGAGGGGCCCCTGTGTTGAGGATCAGCGTGGCGGATGTGTTGTTACCTACCCTTACCACCTGGGGGCGGCCCGTCAGGAAGTCCAGGATCCAGTTGCAGAGGGAGGTGTTAAGTCCCAGGGTCCTTAGCTTATTGATTGAGTTCTGAGGGCACTATGGTGTTGAATGTCGAGCTGTAGTCAATGAATAGCATTCTCACATAGGTGTTCCTTTTGTCAAGGTGGAAAAGGGCTGTGTGGAGTGCAATAGAGATTGCATCATCTGTTGATCTGGTGGGGTGGTATGCAAATTGGAGTGGATCTAGGGTTTCTGGGATAATGGTGTTGATGTGAGCCATAACCAGCCATTCAAAGCACTCCATGGCAACAGACGTGAGTGCTACGGGTCGGTAGTCATTTAGACAGGTTACCTTAGTGTTCTTGGACACAGGGACTATGGTGGTCTGCTTAATACATCTTGTTATTAAGGACTTGGACAGGGAGAGTTTGAAAATGTCAGTGAAGACACTTGCCAGTTGGTCAGCGCATGGTCACAGTACATGTCCTGGTAATCCGTCTGGCCCTGCGGGCTTTTGAATGTTGACCTGTTTAAAGGTCTTACCCACATCGGCTGCGGAGAGCGTGATCACACACTCTTCCGGAACAGCTGGTGCTCTCATGCATGTTTCAGTGTTATTTGCCTCGAAGCGAGCATAGAAGTAGTTTAGCTCGTCTGGTAGGCTCGTGTCATTGGGCAGCTCTCGGCTGTGCTTCCCGTTGTAGCCTGTAATGGTTTGCAAGCCCTGCCACATCCCACGAGCTTCAGAGCCGGTATAGGTCGATTCCATCTTAGTCCTGTATTGACGCTTGGCTGTTTGATGGTTCGTCAGAGGGCAGAGCGGGATTTCTTATAAGCTTCCAGGTGAGAGTCCCGCTCCTTGAAAGCGGCAGCTCTAGCCTTTAGCTCAATGCGGATGTTGCCTGTCATCCATTGCTTCTGGTTGGGGTATGTACGTACGGTCACTGTGGGGATGACGTCATCGATGCACTTATTGATGAAGCCGATGACTGATGTGATGTACTCCTCAATGCCATCAGAGGAATCCCAGAACACATTCCAGTCTGTGCTAGCAAAACAGTCCTTTAGCTTAGCATCTGCTTCATCTGACCACTTTTTATTGACAGAGACACAGGTGCCTCCTGCTTTCATTTTTGCAGGAATCAGGAGGATAGAATTATGGTCAGATTTGCCAAATGGAGGGCGAGAGAGAGCTCAAGACTTCCTAAGATATCGTGCACCCGCTGTTATTTACAAAAATAACATTATGTGCAAAATGATTTTTAAAAAGAGTTACAAACAATGCAAAGAAACAAACAAAAAACACAATTGGTTGGGGACACCTAAAACGCACGACCACCAAATTGACACTAGAAAATGGAGAGGACAGCATTTAGAAATGCTTTATGCCTTAGTTAACGCTGTGGATTCATATCATAGAAATATTTAGAGGAATCAACTCGGATATAACCCATTTTAGCATGGACATTGTCATTGAGGGCTTCCACCATTTTAAAGTAGTCAACTGGATGGGGATTCCTAAGGGTTTGGAGGGAGCAGAGCATCTTCAAATGGGGTTGCCTCTGGTTTGTTAATGGCTGTTATCCTATATCATCATTTAGTGGCCACAATGAATGAATGACACACAACATTTGGGTCAGGACTCCAGCACCACAGGTGAGGATAAATCACGATTATAAGCTTGACAGTTTTATCAAACACAAAAGTAGAACATTTACTATTTTCAATGGAGATAGCCTCAATGGCGCTGACCATGCTATCACAGTTTCCATAATGGCACAGATACAAAGATGAGACCTCTTTCCATCTCTATGGTTGATATTCACACAATGTTAGGTCCAGCAGCCTGGCCCAACACATAATAATGTCACGAAAGCGTATTCTAATAGTGTAAAAGGCTGTTAGTTGACCATAATAGGTTCTATGCCCATTTGAATAGGGAAAGGGTGTTCATTTGTTTGATGAGATTACAGATTTTCTCAGGGAATCCCATTTCAATTTTAAGGGATGCCACATGGAGTCCTGACCCCCAAGTTTGGGAACCACTGCCCTAATCCCTATTTTATGTGACTGTTCTACTTAATACATATCTACAGTGCCTTGCGAAAGTATTCGGCCCCCTTGAACTTTGCGACCTTTTGCCATATTTCAGGCTTCAAACATAAAGATATAAAACTGTATTTTTTTGTGAAGAATCAACAACAAGTGGGACACAATCATGAAGTGGAACAACATTTATTGGATATTTCAAACTTTTTTAACAAATCAAAAACTGAAAAATTGGGCGTGCAAAATTATTCAGCCCCTTTACTTTCAGTGCAGCAAACTCTCTCCAGAAGTTCAGTGAGGATCTCTGAATGATCCAATGTTGACCTAAATGACTAATGATGATAAATACAATCCACCTGTGTGTAATCAAGTCTCCGTATAAATGCACCTGCACTGTGATAGTCTCAGAGGTCCGTTAAAAGCGCAGAGAGCATCATGAAGAACAGGGAACACACCAGGCAGGTCCGAGATACTGTTGTGAAGAAGTTTAAAGCCGGATTTGGATACAAAAAGATTTCCCAAGCTTTAAACATCCCAAGGAGCATTGTGCAAGCGATAATATTGAAATGGAAGGAGTATCAGACCACTGCAAATCTACCAAGACCTGGCCGTCCCTCTAAACTTTCAGCTCATACAAGGAGAAGACTGAGACTCAGAGATGCAGCCAAGAGGCCCATGATCACTCTGGATGAACTGCAGAGATCTACAGCTGAGGTGGGAGACTCTGTCCATAGGACAACAATCAGTCGTATATTGCACAAATCTGGCCTTTATGGAAGAGTGGCAAGAAGAAAGCCATTTCTTAAAGATATCCATAAAAAGTGTCGTTTAAAGTTTGCCACAAGCCACCTGGGAGACACACCAAACATGTGGAAGAAGGTGCTCTGGTCAGATGAAACCAAAATTGAACTTTTTGGCAACAATGCAAAACGTTATGTTTGGCGTAAAAGCAACACAGCTCATCACCCTGAACACACCATCCTCACTGTCAAACATGGTGGTGGCAGCATCATGGTTTGGGCCTGCTTTTCTTCAGCAGGGACAGGGAAGATGGTTAAAATTGATGGGAAGATGGATGGAACCAAATACAGGACCATTCTGGAAGAAAACCTGATGGAGTCTGCAAAAGACCTGAGACTGGGACGGAGATTTGTCTTCCAACAAGACAATGATCCAAAACATAAAGCAAAATCTACAATGGAATGGTTCAAAAATAAACATATCCAGGTGTTAGAATGGCCAAGTCAAAGTCCAGCCCTGAATCCAATCGAGAATCTGTGGAAAGAACTGAAAACTGCTGTTCACAAATGCTCTCCATCCAACCTCACTGAGCTCGAGCTGTTTTGCAAGGAGGAATGGGAAAAATGTCAGTCTCTCGATGTGCAAAACTGATAGAGACATACCCCAAGCGACTTACAGCTGTAATCGCAGCAAAAGGTGGCGCTACAAAGTATTAACTTAAGGGGGCTGAATAATTTTGCACGCCCAATTTTTCAGTTTTGATTTGTTAAAAAGTTTGAAATATCCAATAAATGTTGTTCCACTTCATGATTGTGTCCCACTTGTTGTTGATTCTTCACAAAAAAATACAGTTTTATATCTTTATGTTTGAAGCCTGAAATGTGGCAAAAGGTCGCAAAGTTCAAGGGGGCCGAATACTTTCGCAAGGCACTGTATCTGAACATTCTGTTGTGTGGCATGGCACGGAACTCGGCCCCCTGTTCTATGGCCCCACAGACTCCTCCCATCCAGACATGCTACTGTTCAGAAGTGATGAGGGCACAGATCCAAAATGGCTACTGTACAGACCATGAACCTCTGGTATGAGGTGGAAACTGTGACTATGTTCCAACTGGCACCCTATTTCCTATGGGTCCCGGTCAAAAATTGTGCACTAAGGGGCCTCCCGGGTGGCGCAGTTGTCCAAGGCTGTGCCACCAGAGACTCTGGGTTGGAGCCCAGGGTCTGTCGCAGCCGGCCGCGACCGGGAGGCCCATGGGGCGGCACACAATTGGCCTAGCGTCGTCCGAGGGATGGTTGGGGATAACCTCACATCACGCACTAGTGACTCCTGTGGTGGGCTGGGCGCAGTGCACGCTGGCTAGGTATACGGTGTTTCCTCCGACACATTGGTGTGGCTGGCTTCTGGGTTGGATGTGCGCTGTGTTAAAAAGCAGTGTGGCTTGGGTTGTATTTCGGAGGACACATGGCTCTTGACCTTCGCCTCTCCCGAGTCCGTACGGGAGTTGTAGCGATGAGACAAGACAGTAACTACTAACAATTGGATACCACGAAATTGGGGAGAAAAAGGGGATAAAAAAATAAATAATTGTGCACTAAAATAGGGAACAGGGTGCCATTTAGGATTCAGATATCTGTCTCTACGCACAGTTCTAGGATCAGCTTAACCTCTCCATATTCTAAGCTGTATCATCAGGAGGGAAATCATATAAACTGACCTTAGATCACCATTTAGATCTAATTGGTCCTACTCTATGTTACAGTGTCGTGAAGTATTTTGTATATTTGGCATGTTGGTATAGTTCAGCTGTGTCTAACATGAGGCCTGCTACTTGATAATGTGTCATTAAATTGTTTTATCGAATGTAAAAAGTATCATGAACATGTCCATGTTGGTGAGATGACAATTTACTCAATAGCTGTACATTTACTGACGATGCTACTTGGGCAGTGAGATGATTCATGTTGTGTACCTCACCAAAAGTAGGCCAGCTATCTATAATAGGGATGTAGAAGTCACTTTACCTGCACTAAGGGGCCATTTCTGAGAAGTCAGGAAGAATATGTTTTGAAAAACAACCGCTGAAAAGCTACATTGTTATGTTCTAACCCATTCACATGATGTTCTTGTTGGTGTAGCTACAATGACAAAATAACAAGGGGACTACCATAGACCATACCACCATACTACCATACTACCATACTACCATACTACCATACCACCATACTACCATACTACCATACTACCATAGACCATACCACCATACTACCATACTACCATACTACCATAGACCATACTACCATATTACCATACTACCATAGACCATACCACCATACTACCATACTACCATACTACCATACCACCATACTACCATACTACCATACTACCATAGACCATACCACCATACTACCATACTACCATACTACCATAGACCATACTACCATATTACCATACTACCATAGACCATACCACCATACTACCATACTACCATACTACCATACTGCCATACCACCATACTACCATACTACCATACTACCATAGACCATACCACCATACTACCATACTACCATACTACCATACCACCATACTACCATACTACCATACTACCATACCACCATACTACCATACTACCATAGACCATACCACCATACTACCATAGACCATACCACCATACTACCATACTACCATACTATCATACTACCATACTACCATACTACCATAGACCATACAACCATACTACCATACTACCATACTACCATACCACCATACTACCATACTACCATGCTACTATACTACCATACTATACTACCATACTACCATAGACCATACCACCATACTACCATACTACCATACTACCATACCACCATAGACCATACCACCATACTACCATAGACCATACCACCATACTACCATACTACCATAGACCATACTACCATACTACCATACTACCATAGACCATACTACCAAACTACCATCGACCATACTACCATACTACCATAGACCATACTACCATACCATACTACCATACTACCATAGACCATACTACCATACTACCAAACTACATAGACCATACTACCATACTACCATACTACCATAGACCATACTACCATACTACCATAGACCATACTACCATACTACCATAGACCATACTACCATAGACCATAGTACCATAGACCACACTACCATACTACCATAGACCATACTACCATACTACCATAGAACACACTACCATACTACCATAGACCATACTACCATACTACCATAGACCATAGTACCATTGACCATACTACCATAGACCATACTACCATACTACCATAGACCACACTACCATACTACCATAGACCATACTACCATAGACCATACTACCATACTACCATAGACCACACTACCATACTACCATAGACCATACTACCATAGACCATACTACTATACTACCAAACTACCATAGACCATACTACCATACTACCATACTACCATACTACCATAGACCACACTACCATGCTACCATAGACCATACTACCATACTACCATAGACCATACTACCATACTACCATAGACCATACTACCATACTACCATAGACCATACTACCATACTACCATAGACCATACTACCATAGACCATAGTACCATAGACCACACTACCATACTACCATAGACCATACTACCATACTACCATAGAACACACTACCATACTACCATAGATCATACTACCATACTACCATAGACCATAGTACCATTGACCATACTACCATAGACCATACTACCATACTACCATAGACCACACTACCATACTACCATAGACCATACTACCATAGACCATACTACCATACTACCATAGACCACACTACCATACTACCATAGACCATACTACCATAGACCATACTACTATACTACCAAACTACCATAGACCATACTACCATACTACCATACTACCATAGACCATACTACCATACTACCATAGACCATACTACCATACTACCATAGACCATACTACCATACTACCATAGACCATACTACCATAGACCATAGTACCATAGACCATACTACCATAGACCATACTACCATACTACCATAGAACATACTACCATAGACCATACTACCATACTACCATAGACCATAGTACCATTGACCATACTACCATAGACCATACTACCATACTACCATAGACCACACTACCATACTACCATAGACCATACTACCATAGACCATACTACCATACTACCATAGACCACACTACCATACTACCATAGACCACACTACCATAGACCATACTACTATACTACCAAACTACCATAGACCATACTACCATACTACCATACTACCATACTACCATAGACCATACTACCATACTACCATAGACCATACTACCATAGACCATAGTACCATAGACCATACTACCATAGACCATACTACCATACTACCATAGAACACACTACCATACTACCATAGACCATGCTACCATACTACCATAGACCATAGTACCATTGACCATACTACCATAGACCATACTACCATACTACCATAGACCACACTACCATACTACCATAGACCATACTACCATAGACCATACTACTATACTACCATAGACCATACTACCATACTACCATGGACCATACTTCCATACTACCATAGACCATACTACCATAGACCATACTACCATACTACCATAGACCATACTACCATAGACCATACTACTATACTACCAAACTACCATAGACCATACTACCATACTACCATACTACCATAGACCATACTACCATACTACCATACTACCATAGGCCACACTACCATACTACCATAGACCATACTACCATACTACCATAGACCATACTACCATAGACCATACTACCATAGACCATACTACCATACTACCATAGACCACACTACCATACTACCATAGGCCATACTACCATAGACCATACTACCATACTACCATAGACCATAGTACCATTGACCATACTACCATAGACCATACTACCATACTACCATAGACCACACTACCATACTACCATAGACCATACTACCATAGACCACACTACCATACTACCATAGACCATACTACCATACTACCATAGACCATACTACCATAGACCATACTACTATACTACCAAACTACCATAGACCATACTACCATACTACCATACTACCATACTACCATAGACCATACTACCATACTACCATAGACCATACTACCATAGACCATAGTACCATAGACCATACTACCATAGACCATACTACCATACTACCATAGAACACACTACCATACTACCATAGACCATGCTACCATACTACCATAGACCATAGTACCATTGACCATACTACCATAGACCATACTACCATACTACCATAGACCACACTACCATACTACCATAGACCATACTACCATAGACCATACTACTATACTACCATAGACCATACTACCATACTACCATGGACCATACTTCCATACTACCATAGACCATACTACCATAGACCATACTACCATACCACCATAGACCATACTACCATAGACCATACTACCATAGACCACACTACCATACTACCATAGACCATACTACCATACTAGCATAGGCCATACTACCATACTACCATACTACCATAGACCATACTACCATACTACCATAGACCATACTACCATAGACCACACTACCATACTACCATAGACCATACTACCATACTACCATATACCATACTACCATAGACCATACTACCATAGACCATACTACCATACTACCATACTACCATAGACCATACTACCATACTACCATACTACCATAGACCATACTATCATACTATCATACTACCATACTACCACAGACCATACTACCATACTACCATACTACCATGCTACCATGCTACCATGCTGCCATAGACCACACTACCATACTACCATACTACCATAGACCATACTGCCATACTACCATACTACCATAGACCACACGTACATACTCCCATAGACCATACTACCATACTACCATACTACCATAGACCATAGACCATACTACCATACTACTATTCTACCATACTACCATAGACCATACTACCATAGACCATCCTACCATACTACCATAGAATTTTCAAACATGTATCTCCTTGTCCATAAGACAATTTTATCATCCATCAAATTTTATCAAATGAGATCCATCTATCTCTCTGTTCTCTCAACCAATCTCTCTCCAAACAGATGTTACCTCTAAGCACTGATCTAGGATCAAATGTCCCCACCCCAACACCAGTGTGTTGAGACATCTGTGAATGTACTGTAATGTTTTTAAAATGGTATAAACTGCCTTAATTTTGTTGGACCCCAGGAAGAGTAGCTGATGCCTTGGGAGGAACTAATTGGTATCCATAATAAACCCCAGGAAGAGTAGCTGCTGCCTTGGGAGGAACTAATTGGTATCCATAATAAACCCCAGGAAGAGGCTGCTGCCTTGGCAGGAACTAATTGGGATCCATAATAAACCCCAGGAAGAGTAGCTGCTGCCTTGGCAGGAACTAATTGGTATCCATAATAAACCCCAGGAAGAGAAGCTAGCTGGAACTAATTGGTATCCATAATAAACCCCAGGAAGAGAAGCTGCTGCCTTGGCAGGAACTAATTGGTATCCATAATAAACCCCAGGAAGAGTAGCTGCTGCCTTGGGAGGAACTAATGGGGATCCATAATAAACCCCAGGAAGAGTAGCTGCTGGCCTTGGGAGAAGCTGCTGCCTTGGCAAACTAATTGGTATCCATAATAAACCCCAGGAAGAGTAGCTGCTGCCTTGGGAGGAACTAATTGGTATCCATAATAAACCCCAGGAAGAGTAGCTGCTGCCTTGGGAGGAACTAATTGGGATCCATAATAAACCCCAGGAAGAGTAGCTGCTGCCTTGGGAGGAACTAATTGGTATCCATAATAAACCCCAGGAAGAGTAGCTGCTGCCTTGGGAGGAACTAATGGGGATCCATAATAAACCCCAGGAAGAGTAGCTGCTGCCTTGGGAGGAACTAATGGGGATCCATAATAAATACAATTACAAATACCAATCATAACCTTTAGCTTAGATCTAGGATTTAGGGCTGTATTCACAACGCATCTCAAAGTAGTGCTGATCTAGGATCGGTTTTCCTGTTAGATCATAATAAATAAGATTAGATGGACCGGGGGACCTGATCCTAGATCAGCACGCTTTATGAATATGGGCCCAGGTTTCTGTTGGACACCTGGCTTTCCAGTGGCAGTGAAACAGAAACGGTAGAACCAAGGATGAATAGAACTGATGAGAAGGAATAAGGACTTCATGTATAGTGGAGGAAATGACAGTGTTCCATGAAAACACGTTCCTGATAACAACAGGTCCAAAATGTTGTCCTATATTCATATTGTATTTTTTATTTGTTTTTAATCCCAGGCCCTCGTCCCCACAGGAGGCATTTTGCCTTTTGGTAGGCCGTCATTGTAAATAAGAATTTGTTCTTAACTGACTTGCCTAGTTAAATAAAGGTTAAAAATAAATAAATAAATTTAAAAACGTACAAAATTAATAACATTTAAAAACTTCACAGAGAGACCTGTGCATCATGACAACACTTCAATCACCAACTACCATACATATCTCTGTACTCATGCAGTATTTACATCTCTCTCTCTCTCTCTCTCTCTCTCTCTCTCTCTCTCTCTCTCTCTCTTTGATGATGGGGGGATTTCTATTCTTCCCTGGCTGTGAGCTCAGCGGGTTTCTCTCTGTCACTCTAATCCCCCCTCTCTGGGCGCCAGCATATAAAAGGTTCGGGAGGGCCCTCTCCTCTCACACACTGACCGCCTGAGCCCACTCCTGTACCCACACACTGAGCAGAGGTAAGAGACGGGCACACAGAGATACAGAGAGATGGGGGAAGAGGGAAAATGGGGGATGAGAGAGGGATAGATTAGGTATCTCAAACGTCAAATTCAAATATAGGTCACTCTAAATGGCATCCTAGTAACTAGAAAGAACACATAAATAACTTATATTTCTTAATTGACGTGTTTTACCGAGTTCCACAGGGATTGTTTAATGAATCTGTAGGTTCTTGTTTTCTATAATATCTGGTTGACTCTTTTACATTGGAGATTCATTGACTCTTAAGTGGACATGGTTTACATGGGCAAACAACAACAACAAACTCTTCATTTCTGTTCTTACTGATGTTTGGATCGTAAGGGAACTCGAGGAACATTTTAAAGTGGCCAGTAGGGGTCATGTGGTTAAACCTCATCCAAGATGGCTACTCATATTTTTCTGTTCCGTTGATCAATTACAGGCTCTGCTAAGGAGCTAAGGAGTAAAGCAGGGGTACCGTCTACTGTCTAGAACACGTTTGGGTAAAAGTTGTAGACTTCAATGGGATAAAGTGGTAAATGAGCTGTGTCTGTTTCAGCAGCATTAAACTTAGCAGCAGTGTGTTGAACCCTCGTACATTTCTTTACCTCCTTTAATTTCCTTCCCTCTGTCATCCCTCTGTTTTTGTTCCAGTCATCATGTCTGGAGATAAGTCGAAATCTGCTTCCCAGACCGACGGCAAGGCCGCCCAGGGAAAGAGATCTGAGATGGGCATGAACGCCTACAAGGTAACACACCTGCATGCATACACACACACACACACACACACACACACACACACACACACACACACACACACACACACACACACACACACACACACACACACACACACACACACACACACGCACACATGCACGCATTCACACACATACACACACAAACACATTCATGCATACACACACACACACACACACGCGTATATATACACACACACATATAATGTACGCATACAAAACCAGATGGCCACACATATATGTTATATAATTGTTGGTACTTTGACACTCGTACGTAACTACTCACACACTGTTTCCACACAATGCCTGTAGTTGCCTGTGGTGGTAAGTCACAGTTGCCATAGCTATGTGTGTGTGGAGGCGTTCTAAGAGAATCACACAAGGACAGTGTCTGTGTCCAAAATGGCCCCCTATTTCCTATGTAGAGCACTACTTTTGACCAGAGCCCAAGTGCACTATATAGGGAATAGGGGACCATTTGCGATTCAAAAGTGTTTGTTTTGTTACATTACACAGTTCAGCCTCAAAGAAAAGATGTGAGAATTAAACTAATTTCTCTCTTTTTTATCTCTTTTATCTTTCTCCCTCTCCCTCCCTCCCTCCCTCCCTCCCTCCCTCCCTCCCTCCCTCCCTCCCTCCCTCCCTCCCTCCCTCCCTCCCTCCCTCCCTCCCCTCCCTCCCTCCCTCCCTCCCCCCTCCCTCCCTCCCTCCCTCCCTCCCTCCTCCCTCCCTCCCTCCCTCCCCCCCTCCCTCCCTCCCCCTCTTTCTCTCCCTCCCTCCCTCCCTCCCTCCCCCTCCCTCCCTCCCTCCCTCTCCTCCCTCCTCTCCCCCTCCTCTTTCCTCTCCCTCTCCCCTCCCTCCCTCCCTCCCTCTCTCCATCTCAGATGTGCGTCTTCGACCAGGAGAACTTCCAGGGCCGCTGTATGGAGATCACCAATGAGTGCATGAACGTGTGTGACATGGGCATGGACAGGGTCCGCTCCCTGCGTGTCGACTGTGGGCCGTGAGTACCAGCCTGTCCCTCGACACACACACATTTGTGTCACACACACACACACCTCAGCTTCACCAACACACACCTAATTCCCACATGCACTTGTAGTGAAATCTTTTCCCTACACTAACGTTACTATGACACACCCATACCTGTTTGTCAATCTAACACAAACTAACATTTATTCCTATCAAATGTTGCTGCAACCATGGTTCTCAATGTGTTTCTGCCTCTCTCTCCCCCCTCTCCTCCCCTCCCTTACCCCTCTTCCCCTCTCCCTCCCTCTCACTCCCTCTCTCTCCCCCTTTCTCCCTCTATCAGTTTTGTGGGTTATGAGCAGATGAACTTCTGTGGTGAGATGTTCATCCTGGAGAAGGGAGAGTACCCTCGCTGGGACTCCTGGAGCAACTGTCAGAAGAATGACTACCTGCTGTCCTTCAGGCCCGTCCGCATGGTATGTCACACACTCCTCCATTTGTCTCTCCCCATCACTCTGTCCTTCCATCTCTCCAGCACTACATCTCTGTCATTGGCCAGAATACATTTACATGCACGTATCTGATAATCATGTATTTCTGCTGTTAGTAATCATCTCTCTTAACATCCATCCATATTCATCTAGTCATTCATTTATCCATCCATCCATCTACTCATCCATCTACTCATCCATCCATCCATCCATCCATCCATCCATCCATCCATTCATTCATTCATTTATTCATTCATTCATTCATTCATCCATCCATCTACTCATCCATCCATCCATATCCATCCATCCATCCATCCATCCATCCATC
Source organism: Oncorhynchus tshawytscha (assembly GCF_018296145.1). Lineage (NCBI taxonomy): Eukaryota > Metazoa > Chordata > Actinopteri > Salmoniformes > Salmonidae > Oncorhynchus > Oncorhynchus tshawytscha. Next base: position 5,540 of record NW_024608713.1, on the reverse strand, counting down.
CATCCATCCATCCATCCATCCATCCATCCATCTACTCATTCATCCATCCATCCATCCATCCATCCATCCATCCATCCATCCATCCATCCATCCATCCATTAATTTATCCAAATTGATCAGTTCGGCCTGTTATCTGTTAGTTATGTTATGTTAGTTTTTAACTCCACCTCTCTCTCTCCCCCACCTCCCTCCCCTCTTTCCCCCTCTCCCCTCTCTCTCAGGACCCTGAGAAGCACAAGATCTGCCTGTTCGAGGTTGGAGAGTTCAAGGGTCGTAAGATGGAGATCATGGATGATGATGTTCCCTCTCTGTTCTCCTACGGATTCACCGATAGGGTCGGCAGCATCATGGTCAGCTGCGGAAGGTGAGTGGTCCTCGCTGCGGCAACAGGACACACCCACATCGCAGACAAACATGCCATTGGTCTATAGGACGAGATAGAGCAGGAAGTGGATGAGACAGTAATGTCATTATGACATAAACAACCAGGCATCACCAAACCTAGATACCTTAGATCGTTTGTAATCTATTGTACAAATTATTCATTCATTTCAAATGGCTGAGTCGTTCCACCGTTTCTATGTAAATAATAGAATTCAGAAACTGTTCCTAAAATAGTTTGGAATGACGAAAGTTTCCACAATAGTTTTAATTGTCAGAGGGGTTCCATTTAGAAGATCATTTAATATATAGGTTCTCTGTTTCCCTCTGGCTTCCTGTGTCTACATACTTCAAATAGAATCTAGTCTGCCTCTCAAATGGCACCCTATTCCCTTCATATGCAGTATGGGCCCTGGTCAAAAGTAGTGTACTAAATAGGGACTAGGGCACCATTTGGGACGTATCCCTGAAGATCTGTGATTCACTTTCCGAAAGGCAGCAGGAATGATGTCAGGATGTCTTTCCTGTTTTAAACAGCCTCTTCAGAATCAGAACAAAGGGTTTTATATAGCACAGTTTGTTTGTGTGTGTTCGTTCATGTACATGTGTGTGTGTGTATCTGTGTGCATGTGAGCTTCGTCTCTCCAGTGTATCTGCACAGTGAGAGAGGAGATTGGTCCAGTTCCTTCATAGATGTGTTTGGCCCACAGTGAGTAGACAGGTTTCCCTCTGGTTGAAACATCAAACGGACAGACAGGTACCTGTGGCACTACAGGCAAAACGTGACAAACAGATCAATACCTCTATTTAACAAGACATCTCCCTCCCTCACAGCTTCCAACTCCCCTGCCTGTTCCTCTGATGCTGTCGGCTTCTCATCTTTTCTCTTTGTCTCCATCGGTTCTCGCTTTCTTTTCTACTTTACTCTTCTTTGCTAATTTCTCTACCTCTGTGTCCCTCCTGCCCTCTCTCTCTAACTCACACTATTGATTCTCTCTCTCTGTCTTTATTTCTCAGCCTCTGTTCATCTCTTCTTCATCCTCTCGCTTTCTCCCATCTATGTCCCTCTCTTCCCCCATTCCAGCCCTCATTCACTCAGCCCTTTCCAACTTCTCCTCTCTCTCCCATCTCTCTCCCTCCCTCCATCCCTCCACTCATCCCCCTTCTCCTCTCTCTCCCATCTCTTCCCCATCTATCTCCTCCCTCCATCCCTCCACTCATCCCCCTTGTCCTCTCTCTCCCATCTCTCTCCCATCTATCTCTCTCCCTCCATCCCTCCACTCATCCCCCTTCTCCTCTCTCTCCCATCTCTTCCCCATCTATCTCTCTCCTCCATCCCTCCACTCATCCCCCTTCTCCTCTCTCTCCCATCTCTTCCCATCTATCTCCCTCCCTCCATCCCTCCACTCATCCCCCTTGTCCTCTCTCTCCCATCTCTCCCCATCTATCTCTCTCCCTCCATCCCTCCACTCATCCCCCCTTGTCCTCTCTCTCCCATCTCTCGCCCATCTATCTCTCTCCCACCATCCCTCCACTCATCCCCCTTCTCCTCTCTCTCCCATCTCTTCCCATCTATCTCCCTCCCTCCATCCCTCCACTCATCCCCCTTGTCCTCTCTCTCCCATCTCTCTCCCATCTATCTCTCTCCCTCCATCCCTCCACTCATCCCCCTTGTCCTCTCTCTCCCATCTCTCTCCCATCTATCTCTCTCCCACCATCCCTCCACTCATCCCCCTTCTCCTCTCTCTCCCATCTCTCTCCCATCTATCTCCATCCCTCCACTCATCCCCCTTCTCCTCTCTCTCCCCATCTCTTCCCATCTATCTCCCTCCCTCCATCCCTCCACTCACCCCCTTGTCCTCTCTCTCCCATCTCTCCCCATCTATCTCTCTCCCTCCATCCCTCCACTCATCCCCCTTCTCCTCTCTCTCCCATCTCTCTCCCATCTATCTCCCTCCCTCCATCCCTCCACTCATCCCCCTTCTCCTCTCTCCCCATCTCTCTCCCATCTATCTCCCTCCCTCCATCCCTCCACTCATCCCCCTTGTCCTCTGCTGTTTTCTTCCAGCTGGGTGGGTTACCAGTTCCCTGGATACCGTGGTTCCCAGTACCTCCTGGAGAAGGGTGAGTACCGGCACTTCAACGAGTTCGGTGCCCGGCACCCCCAGTTTCAGTCTGTGAGGCGTATCCGCGACATGCAGTGGCACCAGCACGGCTGCTACACCTTGTCCAGCAAGTGAGGGTCCCAGAGGGCGAGAAAGAGAGTGAGCGGAGGAGAAGCGGAGGAAGGGCACAGTAGAGGAGGAGGAGGAGGAGGAGGGGGGAAGGCTAAAAGGGACAGGAAGAAAGCACCCTATCTATAGGAAGATAGAAAGCTCCCTCCATCCCTCCATCCGACCCCTCACCCCCCCCCGGTGATCCTCTCCGTGGTTAGATCTTTTGTTTTAGAGGGAGGGAGAGAGCGAGGGATGGAGGGAGGTACTTGTTTTTCCCCCCTCTTGAGACGACACCCTCTACCTGTTTGGGAGATGTAAGACTTGTGGCGTACAACCTCCCTGATTGGACAGATACGTCAACACCACGAAACAACAATGGATTCTAAGACTATTGACGTAAATAAACAACGACAACAACTCACATATCAACAAAGACCAGATGTGGTGGGTTGATAGGTAGACAGCTAGATATTCTCTATATTTCTCTCTCTCTCCCCGTCTCTGTTATTTTCAGACCCCTCCCTTCCCCTCTCTCTCTCTCTTTTTCCCCCTCGCATAATTTATTTTTCATCCAACCATCCTGTTTCTCATCAAACCTAAATTCAGCCCAAAACGAGACGACTAATGTGTCTCCTTTGACTCTGATCTATGGGGGTATGGATGTGTGTGTGGGTCTGTTGTCGTGGCTAGAAGAGGGAACGGTATCTAGGGTTCTAGACTTCTAGGGTTCTAGACTTCTAGGGTTCTAAGATTCAAGGAAATGTGCTGCGTACCTCTGCCACAGTCACTGTAAAAGCTTGTCCTCAGACCCTGCACCCTCTTCTATCCTAACCCAAATAAAGAGACTAAACCTGACCTGATTTCACCTCGGATTCTTCATTTAATCAAATGTTTCTCTTGTGGCGGTGATTGTGTGACAGAGGAGATCCAGCAACTCTTAGAGGACAGTGGAAGTTAATAAGAAAGCTTCTTAATGGTTAAAAGCAAAACCAACGTGTTTCGTGTCTTGGACTTCATCAGGTTTTAGACAGAACAAATAATGAGCCTTTTATACATTGATTGTGTGATATCATGGCAGCAATAGCAGTGGAGGGGTTCTTCATATAGCTACAGTCTAGTTAGAATACAGTGAAGGGGTTCTTCATATAGCTACAGTCTAGTTAGAATACAGTGGAGGGGTTCTTCATATAGCTACAGTCTAGTTAGAATACAGTGGAGGGGTTCTTCATATAGCTACAGTCTAGTTAGAATACAGTGGAGGGGTTCTTCATATAGCTACAGTCTAGTTAGAATACAGTGGAGGGGTTCTTCATATAGCTACAGTCTAGTTAGAATACAGTGGAGGGGTTCTTCATATAGCTACAGTCTAGTTAGAATACAGTGAAGGGGTTCTTCATATAGCTACAGTCTAGTTAGAATACAGTGGAGGGGTTCTTCATATAGCTACAGTCTAGTTAGAATACAGTGGAGGGTTCTTCATATAGCTACAGTCTAGTTAGAATACAGTGGAGGGGTTCTTCATATAGCTACAGTCTAGTTAGAATACAGTGGAGGGGTTCTTCATATAGCTACAGTCTAGTTAGAATACAGTGGAGGGGTTCTTCATATAGCTACAGTCTAGTTAGAATACAGTGGAGGGGTTCTTCATATAGCTACAGTCTAGTTAGAATACAGTGGAGGGGTTCTTCATATAGCTACAGTCTAGTTAGAATACAGTGGAGGGGTTCTTCATATAGCTACAGTCTAGTTAGAATACAGTGGAGGGGTTCTTCATATAGCTACAGTCTAGTTAGAATACAGTGGAGGGCTTCTTCATATAGCTACAGTCTAGTTAGAATACAGTGGAGGGGTTCTTCATATAGCTACAGTCTAGTTAGAATACAGTGGAGGGCTTCTTCATATAGCTACAGTCTAGTTAGAATACAGTGGAGGGTTCTTCATATAGCTACAGTCTAGTTAGAATACAGTGGAGGGCTTCTTCATATAGCTACAGTCTAGTTAGAATACAGTGGAGGGGTTCTTCATATAGCTACAGTCTAGTTAGAATACAGTGGAGGGTTCTTCATATAGCTACAGTCTAGTTAGAATACAGTGGATGGGTTCTTCATATAGCTACAGTCTAGTTAGAATACAGTGGAGGGTTCTTCATATAGCTACAGTCTAGTTAGAATACAGTGGAGGGTTCTTCATATAGCTACAGTCTAGTTAGAATACAGTGGATGGGTTCTTCATATAGCTACAGTCTAGTTAGAATACAGTGGAGGGCTTCTTCATATAGCTACAGTCTAGTTAGAATACAGTGGAGGGTTCTTCATATAGCTACAGTCTAGTTAGAATACAGTGGAGGGTTCTTCATATAGCTACAGTCTAGTTAGAATACAGTGGAGGGTTCTTCATATAGCTACAGTCTAGTTAGAATACAGTGGAGGGTTCTTCATATAGCTACAGTCTAGTTAGAATACAGTGGAGGGGTTCTTCATATAGCTACAGTCTAGTTAGAATACAGTGGAGGGTTCTTCATATAGCTACAGTCTAGTTAGAATACAGTGGAGGGTTCTTCATATAGCTACAGTCTAGTTAGAATACAGTGGAGGGTTCTTCATGAAAACGTTAACAGCCCTGTGTTGGACTGACACAATAACACAGACAAATATGTTCTAGGCGGGTAATGAACCCGGTCTGCCGCTGTAAAAACCACTGTAAACCATCAGATCAAGAGGAAATCCTTTGTTGACCAAGGGCCACATGAAATCCCCATGCAGGGCTTGCTACCTCCCTCACGTTACCTTGAACAATCATGACCGACTCATGTCCACTGCTCATACGCAGGTCAGAAACGATCAAATCAAACTTTATTTGTAAAGTTATTCTTTACAAAAATGCAGTTCAAAGTGCTTAGCAAGTAAAATAATAAATGGGGAGAAAGAAAAACACCAAAATAAT
>NW_024608712.1:0-76029 GCF_018296145.1 Oncorhynchus tshawytscha | reverse complement strand
GTGTACATACAGCATCTCCTAGTCTTTCTAGATGCCACAACATCTGCTACTATTAAGAGTTTGAGGATAAACTGTATCAGAAAGGAGAAGGCTGTTTGGTTGGCCTGCTTGGGGGGGGGGAGTCATGTTGACCCTGTAGAGGCAATTAGTAAATCCTCTTTCCTCTTCATATGTCTTACATTGGAATTGTCAGATGTTTTCCTTCTCTGTTTGCCAGAAGTTAGGAACTACACTACAAGACCAACAGTATGTGTACACCTGCTCTTCCAATATCTCATTCCAAAATCATGTGCATTAATATGGAGTTGGTCCTGCCCTTTGCTGCTATAACAGCCTCCACTCTTCTGGGAAGGTTTTCCACTAGATGTTGGAACATTGCTGCTATAACAGCCTCCACTCTTCTGGGAAGGCTTTCCACTAGATGTTGGAACATTGCTGCTATCACAACCTCCACTCTTCTGGGAAGGCTTTCCACAAGATGTTGGAACATTGCTGCTATAACAGCCTCCAGTCTTCTGGGAAGACTTTCCACTAGATGTTGGAACATTGCTGCAGGGACTTGCTTCCATTCAGCCACGAGCATTAGTGAGGTCGGTCACTGATGTTGGGGGTGATTAGGCCTGGCTCGCAGTCGGCGTTCCAATTCATCCCAAAGGTGTTTGATGGTGTTGAGGTCAGGGCTCTGTGCAGGCCAGTCAAGTTCTTCCACACTGATCTCGCTTTGTGCACGGGGGCATTGTCATGCTGAAACAGGAAAGGGCCTTCCCCAACCTGTTGCCACAAAGTTGGAAGCACAGAATCCTCTAGAATGTCATTGTATTCTGTAGCGTTAAGATTTCCCTTCGTTGGAACTAAGGGGCCCGGACCATGAAAAACAGCCCCAGACCATTATTCCTCCTCCACCAAACTTTACAGTGGGCACTATGCATTGGGGCAGGTAGCGTTCTCCTGGCATCTGGAACTCGGTAGTGAGTGTTGCAACTGAGGACAGACAATTTTTTTGCGCTTCGCGCTTCAGCACTCTGCGGTCCAGTTCTGTGAGCTTGTGTGGTCTACCGCTTCACGGATGAGCCGTTGTTGCTCCTAGATGTTTCCACTTCACAATACCAGAACTTACAGTTGACCGGGGCAGCTCTAGCAGGGCAGAAATTTGATGAACTGACTTGTTGGAAAGGTGGCATCCTATGACGGTGCCACGTTGAAAGTCACTGAGCTCCTCAGTACCGGCCAATCTACTGCCAGTGTTTGTCTATGGAGATTGATTTTATACACCTGTCAGCAATGTGTGTGGCTGAAATATAATCCTCTAATTTGAAGGGGTGTCCACATACTGCTGTGTATATAGTGTATCAAGTTTGTCTCAATAAAAGCCTATTCTTTTCAGGATTTCTCATTCATTGTCATCTGCATTTAATTGAAATGCAATCTAGCTGCACCATCCATGTCCTTGATTGTACCAACTGAAATCATGTTTTACATTTATCACATAGTCAAAAAGTATTACATGTATCCCAGCTCATCACATCTCTTTACATTGATCATTTAATTTATGTGCCAAGTTCTGCCAACCCTGTTACACCTGGATGCTCCCTCATGGCCAATCTGTCTCCATCACATATACATTCTAAGTAGTAGTGTATTCTCTCTCTCTCCCAGCTCAGCCCTGACATCACAATGACTAGTCAGAAGATCAGTTCTCGCTACACGTTGATTTAGAACACTCTGACATCACAATGACTAGTCAGAAGATCAGTTCTCTCTACACGTTGATTTAGAACACTCTGACATCACAATGACTAGTCAGAAGATCAGTTCTCTCTACACGTCAGAGTGTTTTAAATCAACATCACAATGACTAGTCAGAAGATCAGTTCTCTCTACACGTTGATTTAGAACACACTGACATTCTCTCAACTTCCATTGGTCAATCCCTCCCTCGCTCGCTCCCTGGAGTTCTCTGGTTGCTGTGGTGAAGAGTAGTGTCCACTGGTCATCTCAGATAGTCTGATCAACTTTCCATTACTTGTTCATTACTAGTCCTCAAACCCCTTACTCAAACTGCTGAGGACTAACCCCAAACCCTTTCTTATTTGCAGTGAATGCTGGTTAATTATCTTATTATGTATAAAAGTGGTTCTCATCAGGAAAAGTCTTTGTCTTCTTTAGGTGGTTTTAACCTGCGGTTATCCCAGGGTGGGTTAGGCAGTCATACAGGCCTGACGCCAGTCCAGTCTCTCTCCCTCCATCTCTCCAGCCGTATCCGTTCAGAGAAGAGATTTTCTCCTCTCAACCCTGTGCTCTCCTCCAGAGTGAGGTCTTATGGGCCCAATAACACCCCCCTCTAGTAGGACTCCCCCTCTCTCTCCTCAGTGGCTGGAGAGAAGAGCGTCTCCTACACTCTGCTCTGACCCCTCTGAGGTCCAACAGTCCTCTCATAGTGTTAACGTCCAGGAACACAAGCTATGTTTATCTCTCTTGTTGGTGGTCCATTCGGAGGAACGGGAGGGGGACCTTTTGGCTGGAGGGGCAATACATAAACACCTTCACAGGGGGAGTGGGGCTGGAGGGGCAATACATAAACACCTTCACAGGGGGAGTGGGGCTGGAGGGGCAATACATAAACACCTTCACAGGGGGAGTGGGGTTGGAGGCGTGGGAGTATTGAGTCCTGTCCTTAGTCCCAAACTCTCCTCCCTTTCCTCCTCCTCATCCCTCTCTCCCTGGCTCATCCCTGGTCACCTGTATTGGAACAGATCTCTGTAAGCCTGGGGGATCTTCTCTATCTCCACAGGCCGAGGCAGGAAGTGCGTTAGTTTCTGGTGTTTCTTCGTCCTCCCCCTCCCGTGGCGAGCCGTCCTTGTTGAGCGCTACGTAGTAGAAGCGTCCGGTGTCGGTGTGTTTGTAGAGCGTAGAGGCGTATGTGTTGTACCAATTCTCCTCAAACTGCTCTCTGAGCACACACTCCGCTGTTAACTTCTTCTGCGGAAGAGAGGGAGAGATGGTTGAGTGTGGTGTCCATACAGTAGCTTCATTAGGATATAATTCATGGATTAGTTCATTTATATGTTATTCATATTTTGCCAACAGTTTGAGGAGGAAATTTCACAGCAACAGTTCATAACACAATAATCAACAACAAAGAGCTGCTGACGAGGTTAGAGAAGGGAAGAAGGTGGAACTAAGGGAGAGAAAGCCTACTGAGGGGGTGAGAGAAGGTAAGAAGGTGGAACTAAGGGAGAGAAAGCCTGCTGACGAGCTGAGAGAAGGGAAGAAGGGGAGACTAAGGGAGAGAAAGCCTGTTGCCTTGTGATGAGAAGGTCCCCAAGAAGCTGAACTGAACTAATGGAAAGTGTTCCAGAGAAAGCCCAAATGATCCCTTATTACTTTTATACTGACTACGAGCTGGTCTCTAGAGAAGGGAAGTTGGCGAGATGGCTAGCAGTTCAGACTTTGTCTTGTCATGAGACTTTTTTTCCCTCTGTATATATTTCGAGAATTTTTTACCTCTTTAAACATGAGGGGGTGAGAGAAGGATATACTTAAACTGGAACTAAGATGGCGTAGAGTCAAATTCTAAAAGCTGTTGCCTTGTGATAGGGTTCCTAGGTCCCCAATCAGCTGAACTGAACCAATGGAAAGTGTTCCAGGCTCTGTGAGGCAGGTGCTGGTTATGATAGACCAGGGAGCCTGAGTCCCAAATGATCCCTTATTACTTTTATACTGCACTACGACCCATAGGGATTACCATTGGTCTCTAAAAGTCAAAAGTAGTGCACCTCATAAGGGAATATGATGGCGAGATGGCGTAGCAGTTCAGACTTCTTTGTCTTGTCATGTCCCGAGTATATATCTTTTTTCCCTCTGTATATATTATTCTAAAAGTATATATTTTTTCTAAAAGCTCCGTTTAAACATACTCTCCTGCAATCCCAGGGCTTGATGGCATATTCTAAAAGCTCCGGTTGAGAGGTATATCAAGTCATTTTTGATATATTCTAAACTCTATTGTTAGATTAGATTACAAGATGGCGTAGCAGTCAGATATTCTAAAAGCTCCGGTTGATTACAAGATATCAGATATTCTAAAAGCTCCGGTTGATTACAGTCAGATATTCTAAAAGCTCCGATTGATTACAAGATGGCGTAGCAGTCAGATATTCTAAAAGCTCCGGTTGATTACAAGATGGCGTAGCAGTCAGATATTCTAAAAGCTCCGGTTGATTACAAGATATCGTGTTGCAAGATCAGATATTCTAAAAGCTCCGGTTGATTACAAGATGGCGTAGCAGTCAGATATTCTAAAAGCTCCGGTTGATTACAAGATGGCGTAGCAGTCAGATATTCTAAAAGCTCCGATTGATTACAAGATGGCGTAGCAGTCAGATATTCTAAAAGCTCCGGTTGATTACAAGATGGCGTAGCAGTCAGATATTCTAAAAGCTCCGGTTGATTACAAGATGGCGTAGCAGTCAGATATTCTAAAAGCTCCGATTGATTACAAGATGGCGTAGCAGTCAGATATTCTAAAAGCTCCGGTTGATTACAAGATGGCGTAGCAGTCAGATATTCTAAAAGCTCCGGTTGATTACAAGATGGCGTAGCAGCCAGATATTCTAAAAGCTCCGGTTGATTACAAGATGGCGTAGCAGTCAGATATTCTAAAAGCTCCGGTTGATTACAAGATGGCGTAGCAGTCAGATATTCTAAAAGCTCCGGTTGATTACAAGATGGCGTAGCAGTCAGATATTCTAAAAGCTCCGGTTGATTACAAGATGGCGTAGCAGTCAGATATTCTAAAAGCTCCGGTTGATTACAAGATGGCGTAGCAGTCAGATATTCTAAAAGCTCCGGTTGATTACAAGATGGCGTAGCAGTCAGATATTCTAAAAGCTCCGGTTGATTACAAGATGGCGTAGCAGTCAGATATTCTAAAAGCTCCGGTTGATTACAAGATGGCGTAGCAGTCAGATATTCTAAAAGCTCCGGTTGATTACAAGATGGCGTAGCAGTCAGATATTCTAAAAGCTCCGGTTGATTACAAGATGGCGTAGCAGTCAGATATTCTAAAAGCTCCGGTTGATTACAAGATGGCGTAGCAGTCAGATATTCTAAAAGCTCCGGTTGATTACAAGATGGCGTAGCAGTCAGATATTCTAAAAGCTCCGGTTGATTACAAGATGGCGTAGCAGTCAGATATTCTAAAAGCTCCGGTTGATTACAAGATGGCGTAGCAGTCAGATATTCTAAAAGCTCCGGTTGATTACAAGATGGCGTAGCAGTCAGATATTCTAAAAGCTCCGGTTGATTACAAGATGGCGTAGCAGTCAGATATTCTAAAAGCTCCGGTTGATTACAAGATGGCGTAGCAGTCAGATATTCTAAAAGCTCCGGTTGATTACAAGATGGCGTAGCAGTCAGATATTCTAAAAGCTCCGGTTGATTACAAGATGGCGTAGCAGTCAGATATTCTAAAAGCTCCGGTTGATTACAAGATGGCGTAGCAGTCAGATATTCTAAAAGCTCCGGTTGATTACAAGATGGCGTAGCAGTCAGATATTCTAAAAGCTCCGGTTGATTACAAGATGGCGTAGCAGTCAGATATTCTAAAAGCTCCGGTTGATTACAAGATGGCGTAGCAGTCAGATATTCTAAAAGCTCCGGTTGATTACAAGATGGCGTAGCAGTCAGATATTCTAAAAGCTCCGGTTGATTACAAGATGGCGTAGCAGTCAGATATTCTAAAAGCTCCGGTTGATTACAAGATGGCGTAGCAGTCAGATATTCTAAAAGCTCCGGTTGATTACAAGATGGCGTAGCAGTCAGATATTCTAAAATTACAAGCTCCGATATTCTAAAAGTTGATTACAAGATGGCGTAGCAGTCAGATATTCTAAAAGCTCCGGTTGATTACAAGATGGCGTAGCAGTCAGATATTCTAAAAGCTCCGGTTGATTACAAGATGGCGTAGCAGTCAGATATTCTAAAAGCTCCGGTTGATTACAAGATGGCGTAGCAGTCAGACGTCTGTCTTCGTCTTGTCGTTTCCCGTGTATATCTATTTTCTTTGTATTTATTTAAACAATTTTATTTTTAACCTCTGTTTCAACATACTCTCCTGCAACCCGCCTCACCCAATGTGGTATGGATCTGCTATTTTCTATACTTTAGACCCGGAACCCCCAACAGAAACTAGCCAGCTAACTAGCTGCTAGCTAGTAGTCAGCTAGCCACTGCTAGTGGTCATCAGCTAACCTTAGCACGGTCAACTCCTGCCAGTCTGCACAGCGCGAGTCAACTCAGATCATACCGGACTGCTTTTTCTCCACATCTCCGGATTCCAATTGCAAGCTCTGAACCTTTTCACCTGGATCATCACAGCTAGCTAGCTGCTATCCGAGTGGCTACCCCCCTGGCTAACGTCTCTGTCCTGAAGCAAGCACCAGTGAGCCTGGAACTAGCCTCGTACATATTTTGCCAATTGGCCTGGACCCCTTTTACTGCAGACACAGAGCCATCACGACTGGTCTACCGACGTAATCCGCCCGAGGGGATTCAACAGGCTCCTCCGTTGCGACGTCCCCTGAAGGCCCATCCGCTAGCCTGCTAGCCGCGGCACGCTGGCTGTCTAGAGCACATCGGACTGTTAGCTGAAGAGGACCATCAGCCAAATTCCTGGTCTACAATACCTATTTTGCCAATGGCCTGGACACTTTTACTGCCTACAAGGAGCCCTGCCGATCCAACACGACTGGTCTGCCGACATAACAGCACGAGGGGGGCTACAACAGACTTCTTCCGTCGCGACGTCCCTCTAAGGCCCTTCTGCTAGCATGCTATCCCTGGCCTGCTAACTGTATGAATCGCCGTGTCTCCAGCTTGCCTGGCTACCCACTGGTCCCTATGATCACTCGGCTACACATGTCTCTCCCTATTGTCAATATGTCCATTGCTGTTTTGGTAGGAATTACTGTCTTATTTCACTGTAGAGCCTCCATCCCTGCTCAATATGCCTTAGCTAACCCTTTTGTTTCATCTCCCACACATGTGGTGACCTCACCTGGTTTAAATGATGTCTCTAGAGACAAAACGTCTCTCATCGTCACTCAATGCCTAGGTTTACCTCCACTGTATTCACATCCTACCATACCTTTGTCTGTACATTATGCCTTGAATCTATTCTTCCACGCCCAAAATCCTGCTCCTTTTACTCTCTGTTAAGAAACGCACTAGATGACCAGTTCTTTTAGCCTTTAGCCATATCCTTATCCTACTCCTCCTCTGTTCCTCTGGCGATGTAGAGGTTAATCCAGACCCTGCAGTGCTTAGCTCCACTCCCATTCCCCAGGTGCTCTTATTTGTTGACTTCTGTAACCGTAAAAGCCTTGGTTTGATGCATGTTAACATTAGAAGCCTCCTCCCTAAGTGTGTTTTATTCACTGCTCTAGCACACTCTGCCAATGTCCTAGCCGTGTCTAAATCCTGGATTGGAAAGCCACCAAAAATCCAGAAACTTCCATCCCTAACTATAACATTTTCTGACAGGATAGAACTGCCAAAGGGGGCGGAGTTTCAATCTACTGCAAAGATAGCCTGCAGAGTTCTGTCTTACTATCCAGGTCTGTACCCAAACAATTCAAGCTTCTACTTCTAAAAATCCACCTTTCCAGAAACAAGTCTCTCACGGTTGCCGCTTGTTATAGACCACCTTCTACCCCCAGCTGTGCCCAGGACACCATATGTGAATTGCCCCCCCATCTATCTTCAGAGCTAGGTGACCTAAACTGGGACATGCTTAACACCTGTCCTACTTTCTAAGCTAGATGCCCTCAATCTCACACAAATTATCAATGAACCTACCAGGTACAACCCCAAATCCGTAAACACGAGCACCCTCATAGATATCATCCTGACCAACCTGCCCTCCAAATACACCTCTGATGTTTTCAACCAGGATCTCAGCGATCACTGCCTCATTGCTTGTGTCCGTAATGGGTCTGCGGTCAAACGACCACCCCTCATCACTGTCAAACGCTCCCTAAAACACTTCAGGGAGCAGCCCTTTCTAATCGACCTGGCCCAGGTATCCTGGAAGGATATTGACCTCATTTCGTCAGTAGAGGATGCCTGGTTATTATTTAAAAGTGCTTTCCTCACCATCTTAAATAAGCATGCCCCATTCAAACAATTTAGAAACAGGAACAGATATAGTCCTTGGTTCACTCCAGACCTGACTGCCCTTGACCAGCACAAAAACAACCCTGGGGCTTTCTGCATTAGCATCGAACAGCCCCCGTGATACAAAACTTCTCAGGGAAGTCACAAACCAATATACTCCATCAGTTAGGAAAGCTAAGGCTAGCTTTTTCAAACAGAAATTTGCATCCCGTAGTACTAACTCCAAAAAGTTCTTGGACACTGTAAAGTCCATGGAGAATAAGAACACCTCCTCCCAGCTGCCCACTGCACTGAGGCTGGGAAACACTGTCACCACCGATAAAACCACTATAATTGAGAATTTCAAGAAGCATTTTTCTATTGCTGGCCATGCTTTCCACCTGGCTACCCCTACCCCGGTCAACAGCACTGCACCCCCCACAGCAACTTGCCCAAACCTCCCCCATTTCTCCTTCACACAAATCCAGACAGCTGATGTTCTGAAAGAGTTGCAAAATCTGGACCCCTACAAATCAGCTGGGCTAGACAATCTGGACCCTCTCTTTCTAAAATTATCCACCAAACCCACTGGCTCCAGGTCATCTATAAGTCTTTTCTAGGTAAAGCCCCGCCTTATCTCAGCTCACTGGTCACCATAGCAACACCCACCCGTAGCACGTGTTCCAGCAAGTATATTTCACTGGTCACCCCCAAAAGCCTATTCCTCGTTTGGCCGCCTTTCCTTCCAGTTCTCTGCTGCCCATGACTGGAACGAATTGCAAAATCACTGAAACTGGAGACTCATATCTCCCTCACTAACTTTAAGCATCAGCTGTCAGAGTAGCTCCTGTAAATAGCCCATCTGTAAATAGCCCATCAAACTACCTCATCCCCATATTGTTATTTCTTTTTCTGCTCCTTTGCACCCCAATATGTCTACTTGCACATTCATCTTCTCCACATCTATCACTCCAGTGTTTAATTGCTAAATTGTAATTACTTCGCATCTATGGCCTATTTACTGCCTTACCTCCCTTATCTTACCTCATTTGCACACACTGTATATAGACTTTTCTATTGTGTTATTGACTGTATGTTTGTTTATTCCATGTGTAACATGTGTAACTCTGTGTTGTTGTTTGTGTCGCACTGCTTTGCTTTATCTTGGCCAGGTCGCAGATGTAAATGAGAACTTGTTCTCAACTGGCCTACCTGGTTAAATAAAGGTGAAATAAAAAATAGGGATTACCATGGGTCTCTAGTCAAAAGTAGTGCACTATATAGGGAATAGGGTGCTACGGCCCATATGTCTCTTGTCTAAAGTAGTGCACTATATAGGGAATAGGGTGCTACGGCCCATAGGTCTCTGGTCTAAAGTAGTGCACTATATAGGGAATAGGGTGCTATTTGGGATGGGTCATTTCAGCCAGAGGGTCACAGGTGTCAAACTCATTCCACTGAGGGCCCAGTGTCTGCGTGTTTCGCCCCTCCCTTGTATTTGATTGATGGATTTAGGTCACTAATTAGTAAGGAAATCCCCTCACCTGGTTGTCTAGGTCGTATTAAGGAACTCGTCTAGGTCTCAGTAAGGAACTCCCCTCACCTGGTTGTCTAGGTCTCAGTAAGGAACTCCCCTCACCTGGTTGTCTAGGGCTTAATAAGGAACTCCACTCACCTGGTTGTCTAGGTCTCAGTAAGGAACTCCCCTCACCTGGTTGTCTAGGGCTTAATAAGGAACTCCCCTCACCTGGTTGTCTAGGTCTCAGTAAGGAACTCCCTCACCTGGTTGTCTAGGGCTTAATAAGGAACTCCCCTCACCTGGTTGTCTAGGTCTCAGTAAGGAACTCCCTCACCTGGTTGTCTAGGTCTCAGTAAGGAACTCCCTCACCTGGTTGTCTAGGTCTCAGTAAGGAACTCCCCTCACCTGGTTGTCTAGGTCTCAGTAAGGAACTCCCCTCACCTCACCTGGTTGTCTAGTTAATAGGGGAGAGGTCAGGTGATAGGCAGGGGAGAGGTCAGGTGATAGGCAGGGGAGAGATCAGGTGATAGGCAGGGGAGAGGTCAGGTGATAGGCAGTTGAAAGGAAAGGCGATAGGAAGTGGATAGGTCAGGTGATATGAAGTGGAGATGTCAGGCGATAGGAAGTGGAGAGGTCAGGTGATAGGAAGTGGAGAGGTCAGGTGATAGGAAGTGGAGAGGTCAGGTGATAGGAAGTGGAGAGGAGAGGCGATCAGGATGTGGAGAGGTCAGGTGATAGGCAGTGGAGAGGTCAGGTGATAGGCAGTGGAGAGGTCAGGTGATAGGCAGTGGAGAGGCCAGGTGATAGGCAGTGGAGAGGCCAGGTGATAGGCAGTGGAGAGGCCAGGTGATAGGCAGTGGAGAGGTCAGGTGATAGGACGTGGAGAGGTCAGGTGATAGGCAGTGGAGAGGCAAGGTGATAGGACGTGGAGAGGCAAGGTGATAGGCAGTGGAGAGGTCAGGTGATAGGAAGTGGAGAGGCGATCGGCAGTGGAGAGGCCAGGTGATAGGCAGGGGAGAGGTCAGGTGATAGGCAGTGGAGAGGTCAGGTGATAGGCAGTGGAGAGGCCAGGTGATAGGCAGTGGAGAGGCCAGGTGATAGGCAGTGGAGAGGTCAGGTGATAGGCAGTGGAGAGGTCAGGTGATAGGACGTGGAGAGGTCAGGTGATAGGCAGTGGAGAGGCAAGGTGATAGGACGTGGAGAGGCAAGGTGATAGGCAGTGGAGAGGTCAGGTGATAGGAAGTGGAGAGGCGATCGGCAGTGGAGAGGCCAGGTGATAGGCAGGGGAGAGGTCAGGTGATAGGCAGGGGATAGGCAGGGGAGAGGTCAGGTGATAGACAGTGGAGAGGCCAGCTGATAGGAAGTGGAGAGGCCAGGTGATTAGTCTACAACTCTACAATATAATGATCCTTCCTAGACTAGTCTACAACAATATAATGATCCTTCCTAGACTAGTCTACAACAATATAATGATCCTCCCTAGACTAGTGTACAACTCTACAGTATAATGATGCTTCCAAGACTAGTTTACAATATAATGATCCTCCCTAGACTAGTCTACAACTCTACAATATAATGATCCTTCCTAGACTAGTCTACAATAGAATGATCCTCCCTAGACTAGCTTACAAGATAATGATCCTTCCTTGACTAGTCTACAACTCTACAATATAATGATCCTCCCTAGACTAGTCTACAATACAATTCTCCAATAAAATGATCCTCCCTAGACTAGTCTACAACTCTACAATATAATGATCCTCCCTAGACTAGTCTACAATATAATGATCCTCCCTAGACTAGTGTACAACAATGCAATGATCCTCCCTAGCCTAGTCTACAACTCTACAATATAATGATCCTCCCTAGTCTAGTCTACAACTCTACAATATACAGTAATGAGTCTCCCTAGACTAGACTACAATATAATGATCCTCCCTAGACTAGTCTACAATATAATGATCCGCCCTAGACTAGTCTACAATATAATGATCCTCCCTAGTCTAGTCTACAACTCTACAATATACAGTAATGAGTCTCCCCACTAGACTACAATATAATGATCCTCCCTAGACTAGTCTACAATATAATGATCCGCCCTAGACTAGTCTACAATATAATGATCCTCCCTAGTCTAGTCTACAACTCTACAATATACAGTAATGAGTCTCCCTAGACTGACTACAATATAATGATCCTCCCTAGACTAGTCTAAAACAATACAATGATCCTCCCTAGACTAGTCTAAAACTCTACAATATAATGATCCTCCCTAGACTAGTCTAAAACAATACAATGATCCTCCCTAGACTAGTCTAAAACTCTACAATGTAATGATCCTCCCTAGACTAGTCTAAAACAATACAATGATCCTTCCTGGACTAGTCTACAACAATATAATGATCCTCCCTTGACTAGTCTACAACTCTACAATATAATGATCCTCCCTTGACTAGTCTACAACAATATAATGATCCTCCCTAGACTAGTCTACAACTCTACAATATAATGATCCTCCCTTGACTAGTCTACAATATAATGCTCCTCCCTAGACTAGTCTACTACAATATAATGCTCCTCCCTAGACTAGTGTACAACAATATAATGATCCTCCCTAGACTAGTCTACAACTCTACAATATAATTATCCTCCCTAGTGTAGTCTAAAACTCTACAATATAATGATCCCCCTAGACTAGTCTACAACAATACAATGATCCTCCCTAGACTAGTCTACAACTATGATATAATGATCCTTCCTTGACTAGTCTACAATGCTACAATATAAGGATCCTCCCTTGACTAGTCTACAATATAATGATCCTCCCTAGACTAGTCTACAACTCTACAATATAATGATCCTTCCTAGACTAGTCTACAACTATGATATAATGATCCTTCCTTGACTAGTCTACAATGCTACAATATAATGATCCTCCCTTGACTAGTCTACAATATAATGACCCTCCCTAGACAACTCTACAATATAATGATCCTCCCTAGACTAGTCTACAACAATACAATGATCCTCCCTAGACTAGTCTACAATATAATGATCCTCCCTTGACTAGTATACAACTCTACCATATAATGATCCTCCCTAGACTAGTCTACAACAATACAATGATCCTCCCTTGACTAGTCTACAGCTCTACAATATAATGATCCTCCCTAGTCTAGTCTACAACTCTACAATATAATGATCCTCCCTTGAATAGTCTACAATATAATGATCCTCCCTAGACTGGCCTATAATAAAATGATCCTCCCTAGACTAGTCTACAATATAATGATCCTCCCTTGACTAGTCTACAACTACAATATAATAATCCTCCCTTGAATAGTCTACAATAGAATGATCCTCCCTAGACTAGTCTATAATAAAATGATCCTCCCTAGACTAGTCTACAACTCTACAATATAATGATCCTCCCTTGACTAGTCTACAATATAATGCTCCTCCCTAGACTAGTCTACAACAATATAATGATCCTCCCTAGACTAGTCTACAACTCTACAATATAATTATCCTCCCTAGTGTAGTCTAAAACTCTACAATATAATGATCCCACCTAGACTAGTCTACAACAATACAATGATCCTCCCTAGACTAGTCTACAACTACGATATAATGATCCTTCCTTGACTAGTCTACAATGCTACAATATAATGATCCTCCCTTGACTAGTCTACAATATAATGATCCTCCCTAGACTAGTCTACAATATAATGATCCTCCCTAGACTAGTCTACAATATAATGATCCTCCCTAGACTAGTCTACAATATAATGATCCTCCCTAGACTAGTCTACAGCTCAACAATATAATGATCCTCTCTAGTCTAGCAAACAACTTTACAATATAATGATCCTCCCTAGACTAGTCTACAACAATACAATGATCCTCCCTTGACTAGTCTACAACTCTACAATATAATGATCCTCCCTTGACTAGTCTACAACTCTACAATATAATGATCCTCCCTAGACTAGTCTACAATATAATGATCCTCCCTAGACTAGTCTACAATATAATGATCCTCCCTAGACTAGTCTACAATATAATGATCATCCCTTGACTAGTCTACAGCTCTACAATATAATGATCCTCTCTAGTCTAGTATACAACTCTACAATATAATGATCCTCCCTAGACTAGTCTACAACAATATAATGATCCTCCCTTGACTAGTCTACAACAATATAATGATCCTCCCTAGACTAGTCTACAACTCTACAATATAATGATCCTCCCTTGACTAGTCTACAATATAATGCTCCTCCCTAGACTAGTCTACTACAATATAATGCTCCTCCTTAGACTAGTCTACTACAATATAATGCTCCTCCCTAGACTAGTCTACAACAATATAATGATCCTCCCTAGACTAGTCTACAACTCTACAATATAATTATCCTCCCTAGTGTAGTCTAAAACTCTACAATATAATGATCCCCCCTAGACTAGTCTACAACAATACAATGATCCTCCCTAGACTAGTCTACAACTACGATATAATGATCCTTCCTTGACTAGTCTACAATGCTACAATATAATGATCCTCCCTTGACTAGTCTACAATATAATGATCCTCCCTAGACAAGTGTACAATATAATGATCCTCCCTAGACTAGTCTACAATATAATGATCCTCCCTAGACTAGTCTACAATATAATGATCCTCACTAGACTAGTCTACAACTCTACAATATAATGATCCTCCCTAGACTAGTCTACAACTCTACAATATAATGATCCTCCCTAGACTAGTCTACAATATAATGATCCTCCCTAGACTAGTCTACAACTCTACAATATAATGATCCTCCCTAGACTAGTCTACAACTCTACAATATAATGATCCTCCCTAGACTAGTCTACAATATAATGATCCTCCCTAGACAAGTCTACAACTCTACAATATAATGATCCTCCCTAGACTAGTCTACAACTACGATATAATGATCCTTCCTTGACTAGTCTACAATTCTACAATATAATGATCCTCCCTTGACTAGTCTACAATATAATGACCCTCCCTAGACTAGTCTACAATATAGTGATCCTCCCTAGACTAGTCTACAATATAATGATCCTCCCTAGACTAGTCTACAATATAATGATCCTCCCTAGACTAGTCTACAACTCTACAATATAATGATCCTCCCTAGACTAGTCTACAACAATACAATGATCCTCCCTAGACTAGTCTACAATATAATGATCCTCCCTTGAGTAGTCTACAATATAGTGATCCTCCCTAGACTAGTCTACAATATAATGATCCTCCCTAGACTAGTCTACAATATAATGATCCTCCCTAGACTAGTCTACAGCTCAACAATATAATGATCCTCTCTAGTCTAGTAAACAACTCTACAATATAATGATCCTCCCTAGACTAGTCTACAACAATACAATGATCCTCCCTTGACTAGTCTACAGATCTACAATATAATGATCCTCCCTAGTCTAGTCTACAACTTTACAATATAATTATCATCCCTCGACTAGTCTACAACTCTACAATATAATGATCCTCCCTTGACTAGTCTACAACTCTACAATATAATGATCCTCCAATGAATAGTCTACAATATAATGATCCTCCCTAGACTGGTCTATAATAAAATGATCCTCCCTAGACTAGTCTACAATATAATGATCCTCCCTTGACTAGTCTACAACTACAATATAATGATCCTCCCTTGAATAGTCTACAGTATAATGATCCTCCTCGACTAGTCTACAACAATACAATATAATGATCCTCCCTAGACTAGTCTACAATATAATGATCCACCCTAGACTAGTCTACAATATAATGATCCTCCCTAGACTAGTCTACAATATAATGATCCTCCCTTGACTAGTCTACAACAATACAATATAATTATCCTACCTGGACAGAACAATAGAACCCAACAGGACAGAACAATAGAACACAACAGGACAGAACAATAGAACACAACAGGACAGAACAATAGAACACAACAGGACAGAACAATAGAACACAACAGGACAGAACAATAGAACACAACAGGACAGAACAATAGAACACAACAGGACAGAACAATAGAACACAACAGGACAGAACAATAGAACACAACAGGACAGAACAATAGAACACAACAGGACAGAACAATACAACACAACAGGACAGAACAATAGAACACAACAGGACAGAACAATAGAACACAACAGGACAGAACAATAGAACACAACAGGACAGAACAATAGAACACAACAGGACAGAACAATAGAACACAACAGGACAGAACAATAGAACACAACAGGACAGAACAATAGAACACAACAGGACAGAACAATAGGACACAACAGGACAGAACAATAGGACAGAACAATAGAACACAACAGGACAGAACAATAGAAAACAATTGGACAGAACAATAGAACAGAATAATAGAACACAACAGGACAGAACAATAGAACCCAACAGGACAGAACAATAGAACCCAACAGGACAGAACAATAGAACCCAACAGGACAGAACAATAGAACACAACAGGACAGAACAATAGAACACAACAGGACAGAACAATAGAACACAACAGGACAGAACAATAGAACACAACAGGACAGAACAATAGAACACAACAGGACAGAACAATAGAACACAACAGGACAGAACAATAGAACACAACAGGACAGAACAATAGGACAGAACAATAGAACACAACAGGACAGAACAATAGAACACAACAGGACAGAACAATAGAAAACAATTGGACAGAACAATAGAACAGAATAATAGAACACAACAGGACAGAACAATAGAACCCAATAGCCTGACAACACCACTCTGTCAGGGTGTGTGTGTGTGTGTGTGTGTGTGTGTGTGTGTGTGTGTGTGTGTGTGTGTGCGTGCGTGCGTGCGTGTGAGTTCGCCCAACCTCTGGGGTATCTGAATAGTCTGCCCTCTTGGCCCAGCTCTCTGCTGTTTGGCTGAGCGGGGTATAACCTGACATCATAAGATAGAAGATGGTAGGGTGCCATTTGGGACACTTGGACTGCAGGCAGCAGATGAATGTGTTTGACCAGCAGATGAATGTGTTTGACCAGCAGATGAATGTGTTTGACCAGCAGATGAATGTGTTTGACCAGCAGATTAACGTGTTTGACCAGCAGATTAATGTGTTTGACCAGCAGATTAACGTGTTTGACCAGCAGATGAATGTGTTTGACCAGCAGATGAATGTGTTTGACCAGCAGATGAATGTGTTTGACCAGCAGATTAACGTGTTTGACCAGCAGATGAATGTATTTGACCAGCAGATGAATGTGTTTGACCAGCAGATGAATGTGTTTGACCAGCAGATGAATGTGTTTGACCAGCAGATGAATGTGTTTGAACAGCAGATGAATGTGTTTGACCAGCAGATGAATGTGTTTGACCAGCAGATGAATGTGTTTGATCAGCAGATGAATGTGTTTGACCAGCAGATGAATGTGTTTGACCAGCAGATGAATGTGTTTGACCAGCAGATGAATGTGTTTGACCAGCAGATGAATGTGTTTGAACAGCAGATGAATGTGTTTGACCAGCAGATGAATGTGTTTGACCAGCAGATGAATGTGTTTGACCAGCAGATGAATGTGTTTGACCAGCAGATAAATGTGTTTGACCAGCAGATGAATGTGTTTGACCAGCAGATGAATGTGTTTGAACGGGAGATGAATGTGTTTGACCAGCAGATGAATGTGTTTGACCAGCAGATGAATGTGTTTGACCAGCAGATGAATGTGTTTGACCAGCAGATGAATGTGTTTGACCAGCAGATTAATGTGTTTGACCAGCAGAACATCAGTGTGTTTACACAAATAGAGGTGGCGTTCTGAAACAGTTCTGTGAATTAGCCGGCAGGTTATGGTTGACTGAAGGGGCTAGAGGTTAGGGCTAGAGGTTAGAGGCTAGAGGCTAGGGGCTAGGAGTTAGGGACTAGGGGTTAGGGGCTAGGGGTTATGGGTTAGGGCTGTGTGGAGGGGTTAGGGATTAGGGCTGTGTGCAGGAGCTAGGGGTTAGGGGCTAGGAGCTAGAGGTTAGGGTTAGGGGCTAGGGGAAGGGGTCAGGGCTGTGTGGAGGGGTGTGGCCTGTAAACACACACTGGGAGGCCAGGCACATACCCAGCTAACAATTCTAGGGCGAGAGAACGTTTTTGTAATGTTTGAGTGTCCAGTTTTCTGCCTGTTAGGGGAACATTCTACGTCAACAAAAACTTTCTGAGAACCTTCTTAAGCACATTTTGTCATTAGAGATGGACAGCATTCCCTTAACGTTAAACAGAGCATTACCAGAACATGGTTACCATGTTCTCAGAATATCCTACATGAATGTTTTAGACACGGTTCAAGAACATTGTCCAGGTTTCTGTGAATCTGTTGTCATGATGTCACTGGATGGTCCCAAAGAATTGTTTTCATTACTGTTACCAAGTCAATCAAGGCCCTGATTGGTGAACCACTGATCCATTCATCACTCTTCATCTGTTGTCTAGAGATAACTAACCATACCATTCATCACTCTTCATCTGTTGTCCAGAGATAACTAACCTTACCATTCATCTGTTGTCCAGAGATAACTAACCGTACCATTCATCACTCTTCATCTGTTGTCCAGAGATAACTAACCTTACCATGCATCTGTTGTCCAGAGATAACTAACCTTACCATGCATCTGTTGTCCAGAGATACCTAACCTTACCATTCATCTGTTGTCCAGAGATAACTAACCTTACCATTCATCACTCTTCATCTGTTGTCCAGAGATAACTAACCGTACCATTCATCTGTTGTCCAGAGATAACTAACCTTACCATGCATCTGTTGTCCAGAGATAACTAACCGTACCATTCATCACTCTTCATCTGTTGTCCAGAGATAACTAACCTTACCATTCATCTGTTGTCCAGAGATAACTAACCTTACCATTCATCTCTTGTCCAGAGATAACTAACCGTACCATTCATCACTCTTCATCTGTTGTCCAGAGATAACTAACTGTACCATTCATCACTCTTCATCTGTTGTCCAGAGATAACTAACCTTACCATGCATCTGTTGTCCAGAGATAACTAACCATACCATTCATCTGTTGTCCAGAGATAACTAACCTTACCATTAATCTGTTGTCCAGAGATAACTAACCTTACCATTCATCACTCTTCATCTGTTGTCCAGAGATAACTAACCTTACCATTCATCACTCTTCATCTGTTGTCCAGAGATAACTAACCTTACCATTCATCACTCTTCATCTGTTGTCCAGAGATAACTAACCTTACCATTCATCACTCTTCATCTGTTGTCCAGAGATAACTAACCATACCATTCATCTGTTGTCCAGAGATAACTAACCTTACCATGCATCTGTTGTCTAGAGATAACTAACCATACCATTCATCACTCTTCATCTGTTGTCCAGAGATACCTAACCTTACCATTCATCTGTTGTCCAGAGATAACTAACCGTACCATTCATCACTCTTCATCTGTTGTCCAGAGATAACTAACCTTACCATTCATCTGTTGTCCAGAGATAACTAACCTTACCATTCATCACTCTTCATCTGTTGTCCAGAGATAACTAACCATACCATTCATCTGTTGTCCAGAGATAACTAACCGTACCATTCATCACTCTTCATCTGTTGTCCAGAGATAACTAACCGTACCATTCATCACTCTTCATCTGTGGTCCAGAGATAACTAACCTTACCATGCATCTGTTGTCCAGAGATAACTAACCTTACCATCAATCTGTTGTCCAGAGATAACTAACCTTACCATTCATCTGTTGTCCAGAGATAACTAACCGTACCATTCATCTGTTGTCCAGAGATAACTAACCATATCATACCAAGTGCCTAGGGAGGAGGGGTTAGGCTTTCAGACAGTCTGTCTGTTGTTATCCCCAACATAAAGGACCTGCTACAGAGACAGTCTGTCTGTTGTTATCACCGACATAAAGGACCTGCTATAGAGACAGTCTGTCTGTTGTTATCCCCAACATAAAGGACCTGCTATGGAGACAGTCTGTCTGTTGTTATCCCCAACATAAAGGACCTGCTATGGAGACAGTCTGTCTAAACCCCTGAGAATCATTGAACCATCTAAACCCCTGAGAATCATTGTACCATCTAAACCCCTGAGAATCATTGTACCATCTAAACCACTGAATCATTGAACCATCTAAACCACTGAGAATCATTGAACCATCTAAACCACTGAATCATTGAACCATCTAAACCACTGAATCATTGAACCATCTAAACCACTGAGAATCATTGAACCATCTAAACCACTGAGAATCATTGAACCATCTAAACCCCTGAGAATCATTGTACCATCTAAACCCCTGAGAATCATTGTACCATCTAAACCACTGAATCATTGAACCATCTAAACCACTGAGAATCATTGAACCATCTAAACCACTGAATCATTGAACCATCTAAACCACTGAATCATTGAACCATCTAAACCACTGAGAATCATTGAACCATCTAAACCACTGAGAATCATTGAACCATCTAAACCACTGAGAATCATTGAACCATCTAAACCACTGAATCATTGAACCATCTAAACCACTGAGAATCATTGAACCATCTAAACCACTGAATCATTGAACCATCTGAATCATTGAACCATCTAAACCACTGAGAATCATTGAACCATCTAAACCACTGAATCATTGAACCATCTAAACCACTGAGAATCATTGAACCATCTAAACCACTGAATCATTGAACCATCTAAACAACCGAATCATTGTCCCATCTAAACCACTGAATCATTGAACCATCTAAACAACCGAATCATTGTCCCATCTAAACCACTGAATCATTGAACCATCTGAATCATTGTACCATCTAAACAACTGAATCATTGAACCATCTAAACCACTGAATCATTGAACCATCTAAACCACTGAATCATTGAACCATCTAAACCACTGAATCATTGAACCATCTAAACCACTGAATCATTGAACCATCTAAACCACTGAATCATTGAACCATCTAAACCACTGAATCATTGTCCCATCTAAACCACTGAATCATTGAACCATCTGAATCATTGAACCATCTAAACCACTGAGAATCATTGAACCATCTAAACCACTGAATCATTGTCCCATCTAAACCACTGAATCATTGTCCCATCTAAACCACTGAATCATTGTCCCATCTAAACAACCGAATCATTGTCCCATCTAAACCAGTGAATCATTGTCCCATCTAAACCACTGAATCATTGTCCCATCTAAACCAGTGAATCATTGAACCATCTAAACAACCGAATCATTGTCCCATCTAAACCAGTGAATCATTGTCCCATCTAAACCACTGAATCATTGAACCATCTAAACCACTGAATCATTGTCCCATCTAAACCACTGAATCATTGTCCCATCTAAACCAGTGAATCATTGAACCATCTAAACAACCGAATCATTGTCCCATCTAAACAACCGAATCATTGTCCCATCTAAACCACTGAATCATTGTCCCATCTAAACAACCGAATCATTGTCCCATCTAAACCACTGAATCATTGTCCCATCTAAACCAGTGAATCATTGTCCCATCTAAACCAGTGAATCATTGTCCCATCTAAACCAGTGAATCATTGTCCCATCTAAACCAGTGAATCATTGTCCCATCTAAACCAGTGAATCATTGTCCCATCTAAACCAGTCAATCATTGAACCATCTAAACAACCGAATCATTGTCCCATCTAAACCACTGAATCATTGTCCCATCTAAACAACCGAATCATTGTCCCATCTAAACAACCGAATCATTGTCCCATCTAAACAACCGAATCATTGTCCCATCTGAATCATTGAACCATCTAAACCACTGAATCATTGAACCATCTGAATCATTGAACCATCTAAACCACTGAATCA
Source organism: Oncorhynchus tshawytscha (assembly GCF_018296145.1). Lineage (NCBI taxonomy): Eukaryota > Metazoa > Chordata > Actinopteri > Salmoniformes > Salmonidae > Oncorhynchus > Oncorhynchus tshawytscha. The sequence goes on along the minus strand of NW_024608712.1, from coordinate 54,420 downwards.
TTGAACCATCTGAATCATTGAACCATCTAAACCACTGAATCATTGAACCATCTAAACAACCGAATCATTGTCCCATCTGAATCATTGTCCCATCTGAATCATTGTCCCATCTGAATCATTGTCCCATCTGAATCATTGTCCCATCTGAATCATTGTCCCATCTGAATCATTGTCCCATCTGAATCATTGTCCCATCTAAACCACTGAATCATTGTCCCATCTAAACCACTGAATCATTGTCCCATCTAAACCACTGAATCATTGTCCCATCTAAACCACTGAATCATTGTCCCATCTAAACCACTGAATCATTGTCCCATCTAAACCACTGAATCATTGTCCCATCTAAACCACTGAATCATTGTCCCATCTAAACCACTGAATCATTGTCCCATCTAAACCACTGAATCATTGTCCCATCTAAACCAGTGAATCATTGTCCCATCTAAACCAGTGAATCATTGTCCAATCTAAACCAGTGAATCATTGTCCCATCTAAACCACTGAATCATTGTCCCATCTAAACCACTGAATCATTGTCCCATCTAAACCACTGAATCATTGTCCCATCTAAACCACTGAATCATTGTCCCATCTAAACCACTGAATCATTGTCCCATCTAAACCACTGAATCATTGTCCCATCTAAACCACTGAATCATTGTCCCATCTAAACCACTGAATCATTGTCCCATCTAAACCACTGAATCATTGTCCCATCTAAACCACTGAATCATTGTCCCATCTAAACCACTGAATCATTGTCCCATCTAAACCACTGAATCATTGTCCCATCTAAACCACTGAATCATTGTCCCATCTAAACCAGTGAATCATTGTCCCATCTAAACCAGTGAATCATTGTCCCATCTAAACCAGTGAATCATTGTCCCATCTAAACCAGTGAATCATTGTCCCATCTAAACCAGTGAATCATTGAACCATCTAAACCAGTGAATCATTGTCCCATCTAAACCACTGAATCATTGTCCCATCTAAACCAGTGAATCATTGTCCCATCTAAACCACTGAATCATTGTCCCATCTAAACCACTGAATCATTGTCCCATCTAAACCACTGAATCATTGTCCCATCTAAACCACTGAATCATTGTCCCATCTAAACCACTGAATCATTGTCCCATCTAAACCACTGAATCATTGTCCCATCTAAACCACTGAATCATTGAACCATCTAAACCACTGAATCATTGAACCATCTAAACCACTGAATCATTGAACCATCTAAACCACTGAATCATTGAACCATCTAAACCACTGAATCATTGTCCCATCTAAACCACTGAATCATTGTCCCATCTAAACCACTGAATCATTGTCCCATCTAAACCACTGAATCATTGAACCATCTAAACAACCAAATCATTGAACCATCTGAATCATTGAACCATCTAAACCACTGAATCATTGAACCATCTAAACAACCGAATCATTGTCCCATCTGAATCATTGTCCCATCTGAATCATTGTCCCATCTGAATCATTGTCCCATCTGAATCATTGTCCCATCTGAATCATTGTCCCATCTGAATCATTGTCCCATCTGAATCATTGTCCCATCTAAACCACTGAATCATTGTCCCATCTAAACCACTGAATCATTGTCCCATCTAAACCACTGAATCATTGTCCCATCTAAACCACTGAATCATTGTCCCATCTAAACCACTGAATCATTGTCCCATCTAAACCACTGAATCATTGTCCCATCTAAACCACTGAATCATTGTCCCATCTAAACCACTGAATCATTGTCCCATCTAAACCACTGAATCATTGTCCCATCTAAACCACTGAATCATTGAACCATCTAAACCACTGAATCATTGTCCCATCTAAACCAGTGAATCATTGTCCAATCTAAACCACTGAATCATTGTCCCATCTAAACCACTGAATCATTGTCCCATCTAAACCACTGAATCATTGTCCCATCTAAACCACTGAATCATTGTCCCATCTAAACCACTGAATCATTGTCCCATCTAAACCACTGAATCATTGTCCCATCTAAACCACTGAATCATTGTCCCATCTAAACCACTGAATCATTGTCCCATCTAAACCACTGAATCATTGTCCCATCTAAACCACTGAATCATTGTCCCATCTAAACCACTGAATCATTGTCCCATCTAAACCACTGAATCATTGTCCCATCTAAACCACTGAATCATTGTCCCATCTAAACCACTGAATCATTGTCCCATCTAAACCACTGAATCATTGTCCCATCTAAACCACTGAATCATTGTCCCATCTAAACCACTGAATCATTGTCCCATCTAAACCACTGAATCATTGTCCCATCTAAACCACTGAATCATTGTCCCATCTAAACCACTGAATCATTGTCCCATCTAAACCACTGAATCATTGTCCCATCTAAACCAGTGAATCATTGTCCCATCTAAACCAGTGAATCATTGTCCCATCTAAACCAGTGAATCATTGTCCCATCTAAACCACTGAATCATTGTCCCATCTAAACCACTGAATCATTGTCCCATCTAAACCACTGAATCATTGTCCCATCTAAACCACTGAATCATTGTCCCATCTAAACCACTGAATCATTGTCCCATCTAAACCACTGAATCATTGTCCCATCTAAACCACTGAATCATTGTCCCATCTAAACCACTGAATCATTGTCCCATCTAAACCACTGAATCATTGAACCATCTAAACCACTGAATCATTGAACCATCTAAACCACTGAATCATTGAACCATCTAAACCACTGAATCATTGAACCATCTAAACCACTGAATCATTGTCCCATCTAAACCACTGAATCATTGTCCCATCTAAACCACTGAATCATTGTCCCATCTAAACCACTGAATCATTGAACCATCTAAACAACTGAATCATTGAACCATCTAAACAACCAAATCATTGAACCATCTGAATCATTGAACCATCTAAACCACTGAATCATTGAACCATCTAAACAACCGAATCATTGTCCCATCTGAATCATTGTCCCATCTGAATCATTGTCCCATCTGAATCATTGTCCCATCTGAATCATTGTCCCATCTGAATCATTGTCCCATCTGAATCATTGTCCCATCTAAACCAGTGAATCATTGTCCCATCTAAACCAGTGAATCATTGTCCCATCTAAACCAGTGAATCATTGTCCCATCTAAACCAGTGAATCATTGTCCCATCTAAACCAGTGAATCATTGTCCCATCTAAACCAGTGAATCATTGTCCCATCTAAACCAGTGAATCATTGTCCCATCTAAACCAGTGAATCATTGTCCCATCTAAACCAGTGAATCATTGTCCCATCTAAACCACTGAATCATTGTCCCATCTAAACCACTGAATCATTGAACCATCTAAACCACTGAATCATTGAACCATCTAAACCACTGAATCATTGAACCATCTAAACCACTGAATCATTGTCCCATCTAAACCACTGAATCATTGTCCCATCTAAACCACTGAATCATTGTCCCATCTAAACCACTGAATCATTGAACCATCTAAACAACCAAATCATTGAACCATCTGAATCATTGAACCATCTAAACCACTGAATCATTGAACCATCTAAACAACCGAATCATTGTCCCATCTGAATCATTGTCCCATCTGAATCATTGTCCCATCTGAATCATTGTCCCATCTGAATCATTGTCCCATCTGAATCATTGTCCCATCTGAATCATTGTCCCATCTGAATCATTGTCCCATCTGAATCATTGTCCCATCTAAACCAGTGAATCATTGTCCCATCTAAACCACTGAATCATTGTCCCATCTAAACCACTGAATCATTGTCCCATCTAAACCACTGAATCATTGTCCCATCTAAACCACTGAATCATTGTCCCATCTAAACCACTGAATCATTGTCCCATCTAAACCACTGAATCATTGTCCCATCTAAACCACTGAATCATTGTCCCATCTAAACCACTGAATCATTGAACCATCTAAACCACTGAATCATTGAACCATCTAAACCACTGAATCATTGAACCATCTAAACCACTGAATCATTGTCCCATCTAAACCACTGAATCATTGTCCCATCTAAACCACTGAATCATTGTCCCATCTAAACCACTGAATCATTGAACCATCTAAACAACCAAATCATTGAACCATCTGAATCATTGAACCATCTAAACCACTGAATCATTGAACCATCTAAACAACCGAATCATTGTCCCATCTGAATCATTGTCCCATCTGAATCATTGTCCCATCTGAATCATTGTCCCATCTGAATCATTGTCCCATCTGAATCATTGTCCCATCTGAATCATTGTCCCATCTGAATCATTGTCCCATCTGAATCATTGTCCCATCTGAATCATTGTCCCATCTGAATCATTGTCCCATCTAAACCAGTGAATCATTGTCCCATCTAAACCACTGAATCATTGTCCCATCTAAACCAGTGAATCATTGTCCCATCTAAACCAGTGAATCATTGTCCCATCTAAACCACTGAATCATTGTCCCATCTAAACCAGTGAATCATTGTCCCATCTAAACCACTGAATCATTGTCCCATCTAAACCACTGAATCATTGTCCCATCTAAACCACTGAATCATTGTCCCATCTAAACCAGTGAATCATTGTCCCATCTAAACCAGTGAATCATTGTCCCATCTAAACCAGTGAATCATTGTCCCATCTAAACCAGTGAATCATTGTCCCATCTAAACCAGTGAATCATTGTCCCATCTAAACCACTGAATCATTGTCCCATCTAAACCAGTGAAATATATTTTCCATAACCTCAATCGTCGTATTTTCAGTTGTTTTGAGTCTGGTGTACAAAAGAAAAAGAACGGGAAGCATAGAAATAGAGCACATAGAACAGACCTACTGCTTCTTAAACTGGCTTTCAATGAGAATGACAGATCTATAACTCACATTTCTAGGTGTATTGGATTGGGTCGCCCAGAAATGTGCATATTGTCACTCTAAAGGTTTAATCTAAAATCTAAAAATTCAGCTGTATCAAAGTATTTAAAAACCGTCCATCAGGGCCACCTCAGCCTCACATACACCCTGTGAGCTAACCTGCAAATAGTCCTGACTGTGTATACTTAGTGAACTTGGTAAAATATGTAAATATTTTAACGTCTCTAAAACTAAATGGAGAAGGTTCCTATCTCGTCCTAACTCAGGGAACGGATGAGTTATGGGACCTGGGAAGACTTTTGACTATTTCTTAGAAGCCCAGAGTCATGAGAGGTAAACACCATGCCTGTCTGTTCTGCGCTGGTCTAGTTGTTTCTATGACAACCCGTACAACACAGAAGTCCTCTATAGCTGCACACGGTATCTTTACTCATCTCTCTTCTGGGTTCCTGCTACAGGTCCACTAAGGATCAACAATATGACCAACCTGATGTGAATATGTAGGTGTAACAACACAGGCTGTTTGGAGATGACTGTTCCCTGTTCCCCCATGACAATAATGTTTTCTGATGAGGTGCAGGGTGAGGTGAGGAAGGGTGGAGGGGCAGAGAGGGGTGGGCTGGGGTGAGGTGGGGTGGAGGGGCAGAGAGGGGTGGGGTGGGGTGAGGTGGGGTGGAGGGGCAGAGAGGGGTGGGCTGGGGTGAGGTGGGGTGGAGGGGCAGAGAGGGGTGGGGTGGGGTGAGGTGGGGTGGAGGGGCAGAGAGGGGTGGGCTGGGGTGAGGTGGGGTGGAGGGGCAGAGAGGGGTGGGGTGGGGTGAGGTGGGGTGGAGGGGCAGAGAGGGGTGGGCTGGGGTGAGGTGGGGTGGAGGGGCAGAGAGGGGTGGGGTGGGGTGAGGTGGGGTGGAGGGGCAGAGAGGGGTGGGCTGGGGTGAGGTGGGGTGGAGGGGCAGAGAGGGGTGGGCTGGGGTGAGGTGGGGTGGAGGGGCAGAGAGGGGTGGGCTGGGGTGAGGTGGGGTGGAGGGGCAGAGAGGGGTGGGGTGGGGTGAGGTGGGGTGGAGGGGCAGAGAGGGGTGGGCTGGGGTGAGGTGGGGTGGAGGGGCAGAGAGGGGTGGGCTGGGGTGAGGTGGGGTGGAGGGGCAGAGAGGGGTGGGGTGGGGTGAGGTGGGGTGGAGGGGCAGAGAGGGGTGGGGTGGGGTGAGGTGAGATGGAGTGGCAGAGAGGGGTGGGGTGAGGTGGAGGGGCAGAGAGGGGTGGGGTGAGGTGAGTAGAGGTGGAGGGGCATAGAGGGGGTGGGGTGAGGTGAGAAGAGTTGGAGGGGCAGAGAGGGGTGGGGTGAGGAGAGGTGAGGCAGAGGGGCAGAGAGGGGTGGGGTGAAGTGAGGTAGAGGGGCAGAGAGGGGTGGGGTGAGGAGAAGTGAGATGGAGGGGCAGAGGGGGTGGGGTGAGGAGAGGTGGAGGGGCAGAGAGGGGTGGGGTGAGGTGGAGGGGCAGAGAGGGGGTGAGGTGAGGTGGAGGGGCAGAGAGGGGTGGGGTGAGGAGAAGTGAGATGGAGGGGCAGAGAGGGGGCAAACTCGGTCTCAACCTTTAAGTCTTTACTGAAGACTCATCTCTTCAGTGGGTCATATGATTGAGTGTAGTCTGGCCCAGGAGTGTGAAGGTGAACGGAAAGGCTCTGGAGCAACGAACCGCCCTTGCTGTCTCTGCCTGGCCGGTTCCCCTCTTTCCACTGGGATTCTCTGCCTCTAACCCTATTACAGGGGCTGGGTCACTGGCTTACTGGGGCTCTCTCATGCCGTCCCTGGAGGGGGTGCGTCACCTGAGTGGGTTGATTCACTGTTGTGGTCATCCTGTCTGGGTGGCGCCCCCTTGGGTTGTGCCGTGGCGGAGATCTTTGTGGGCTATACTCAGCCTTGTCTCAGGATGGTAAGTTGGTGGTTGAAGATATCCCTCTAGTGGTGTGGGGGCTGTGCTTTGGCAAAGTGGGTGGGGTTATATCCTTCCTGTTTGGCCCTGTCCGGGGTGACCTCGGATGGGGCCACAGTGTCTCCTGACCCCTCCTGTCTCAGCCTCCAGTATTTATGCTGCAGTAGTTTATGTGTCGGGGGCTGGGGTCAGTTTGTTATATCTGGAGTACTTCTCCTGTCCTATTCGGTGTCCTGTGTGAATCTAAGTGTGCGTTCTCTAATTCTCTCCTTCTCTCTTTCTTTCTCTCTCTCGGAGGACCTGAGCCCTAGGACCTGAGCTCCAGGACTACCTGACATGATGACTCCTTGCTGTCCCCAGTCCACCTGGCCATGCTGCTGTTCCAGTTTCAACTGACCTGAGCCCTAGGACCATGCCCCAGGACTACCTGACATGATGACTCCTTGCTGTCCCCAGTCCACCTGGCCATGCTGCTGCTCCAGTTTCAACTTCCACCTGACTGTGCTGCTGCTCCAGTTTCAACTGTTCTGCCTTATTATTATTCGACCATGCTGGTCATTTATGAACATCTTGGCCATGTTCTGTTATAATCTCCACCCGGCACAGCCAGAAGAGGACTGGCCACCCCACATAGCCTGGTTCCTCTCTAGGTTTCTTCCTAGGTTTTGGCCTTTCTAGGGAGTTTTTCCTAGCCACCGTGCTTCTACACCTGCATTGCTTGCTGTTTGGGGTTTTAGGCTGGGTTTCTGTACAGCACTTTGAGATATCAGCTGATGTACGAAGGGCTATATAAATAAATTTGATTTGATTTGATTTGGGTGGGGTGAGGAGAGGTGGAGGGGCAGAGAGGGGTGGGGTGAGGTGAGTAGAGGTGGAGGGGGGCAGAGAGGGGTGGGGTGAGGTGAGAAGAGGTGGAGGGGCAGAGAGGGGTGGTGGTGAGGTGAGAAGAGTTGGAGGGGCAGAGAGGGGTGGGGTGAGGAGAGGTGTAGTGGAGGGGCAGAGAGGGGTGGGGTGAGGTGAGAAGAGGTGGAGGGGCAGAGAGGGGTGGGGTGAGGTGAGGTGGAGGGGCAGAGAGGGGTGGGGTGAAGTGAGGTAGAGGGGCAGAGAGGGGTGGGGTGAGGAGAAGTGAGATGGAGGGGCAGAGGGGGTGGGGTGAGGGGAGAGGTGGAGGGGCAGAGAGGGGTGGGGTGAGGTGGTGAGGTGGAGGGGCAGAGAGGGGTGGGGTGAGGTGAGGTGGAGGGGCAGAGAGGGGTGGGGTGAGGAGAAGTGAGATGGAGGGGCAGAGAGGGGTGGGGTGAGGAGAGGTGGAGGGGCAGAGAGGGGTGGGGTGAGCTGAGTAGAGGTGGAGGGGCAGAGAGGGGTGGGGTGAGGTGAGAAGAGGTGGAGGGGCAGAGAGGGGTGGTGGTGAGGTGAGAAGAGTTGGAGGGGCAGAGAGGGGTGGGGTGAGGAGAGGTGTAGTGGAGGGGCAGAGAGGGGTGGGGTGAGGTGAGAAGAGGTGGAGGGGCAGAGAGGGGTGGGGTGAGGTGAGGTGGAGGGGCAGAGAGGGGTGGGGTGAGGTGGTGGGGTGAGGTGAGGTGGATGGGCAGAGAGGGGTGAGGTGAGGTGGAGGGGCAGAGAGGGGTGAGGTGGAGGGGCAGAGAGGGGTGGGGTGAGGAGAGGTGAGGTGGAGGGGTAGAGGAGAACATAGAGGAGATTATAGAGAGATTATGAGGAGAGCCTAGAGGAGATTATAGAGAGATTATGAGGAGAGCATAGAGAAGATTATAGAGAGATTATAGAGGAGATCATAGAGGAGATTATAGAGATGAGGAGATCATAGAGGAGATTATAGAGAGATTATGAGGTGATTATAGATGAGATTACAGAGGAGATTACAGAATGAGCATAGAGGAGATTACAGAAGAGAGCATAGAGGAGATTACAGAGGAGATTATAGAGGAGATTATAGATGAGATTCGAGCAGATTACAGAGGAGATTATAGAGAGATTACAGAGGTGATTATAGAGGAGATTACAGAGGAGATTACAGAAGAGAGCATAGAGGAGATCATAGAAGAGATTATAGAGGAGATTACAGAAGAGAGCATAGAGGAGATTATGAGGAGAGCATAGAGGAGATTATAGAGAGATTATAGAGAGATTACAGAGGAGAGCATAGAGGAGATTATGAGGAGAGTATAGAGGAGATTATAGAGAGATTACAGAGGAGAGCATAGAGGAGAGTATAGAGGAGATTATAAAGAGCATAGGCGCTGGAGGTATTGAAATAATTTAGCCAAAATTTGTCTATAATAAATAATTGTCCCAAAAATGATATTACTCCTGTCTGAGCTGACATAAATACAACCATTATAAATGTATCAGAGAGCATCGCTTAGCTAAAGAGGATCAATAGCTTCTAAAAATAGCTGTGGATGAAGTTTTATCAGAAGCATTTACAGGCTGAAATCTGGGCACCCCCCACGTATAGAAGGCTGTAGCCATGGATACAGTATAATCCATAGAATGATTTGAAGCCTTTTACCCTGACAGTTAAACTCATGGGTACACTAGCAATGACTGTCAGCCCTGACGTCAATGGGAAGTGCCATTTTTTTGGATTGGATTTCTATGGTTGGATGAGACTGTCAGTTTGCCTTTCACAAATGTCAAAACAATTGCGATAAAAATGTAGGCCTACCATTTGGAAAGCACAGTTGAAAAGTAAATGCTAATCTGTCTATAGAAGCTAAACAACTTTTGAGCGATTCTGAGCGAACAGCACTATTTTTCAAAGTACACTCTTAGAAAAAAAGGGTTCCAAAGGAGTTCTTTGGCTGTCCCCATAGGAGAACCCTTTTAGGTTCCAGATAGAACGCTTTTTGGTTCCAGGTAGAACCCTTTTGGGTTCCATGTAGAACGCTTTTTGGTTCCAGGTAGAACCCTTTTGGGTTCCATGTAGAACACTTTTTGGTTCCAGGTAGAACCCTTTTGGGTTCCATGTAGAACGCTTTTGGTTCCAGGTAGAACCCTTTTGGGTTCCATGTAGAACCCTCTGTGGATGACCGTTCAAATCGATGTTTCCCAGTCAGAGTTAATGAAAAAAAAATATATACATTTAGTTCCCAGTTGTTTTGAATGCGGCATTAGAGTTGGGATTATATTTCATTGTTTAGCTAGCTAGCTACGTGTCTAAACAAAAGACTCCACTATGCAGGTAATCGTTTACACCTCAGTATCCTGTGTGACAAATAAACATAGATTTGATTTGATATAGCGTGTGTTTACTGAGACGGTAATGTGAAGAACAACATGACCTGCACTAAAGTCAGATTAGAATACAGAACAAGGACAGGATACAGTGTGTTTTAACCAAAGTCAGATTAGGATACAGAACAAGGACAGGATACAGTGTGTTTTAACCAAAGTCAGATTAGGATACAGAACAAGGACAGGATACAGTGTGTTTTAACCAAAGTCAGATTAGGATACAGACCAAGGACAGGATACAGTGTGTTTTAATCAAAGTCAGATTAGGATACAGACCAAGGACAGGATACAGTGTGTTTTAACCAAAGTCAGATTAGGATACAGAACAAGGACAGGATACAGTGTGTTTTAACCAAAGTCAGATTAGGATACAGACCAAGGACAGGATACAGTGTGTTTTAACTACTACTTTCTGCGAACTATTATCACCACTTTTAGTCCTGAAATATTTGCTTGTTTACTACACTACAGTACTCACTCTGTTTACTACACTACAGTACTCACTCTGTTTACTACACTACAGTACTCACTCTGTTTACTACACTACAGTACTCACTCTGTTTACTACACTACAGTACTCACTCTGTTTACTACACTACAGTACTCACTCTGTTTACTACACTACAGTACTCACTCTGTTTACTACACTACAGTACTCACTCTGTTTACTACACTACAGTACTCACTCTGTTTACTACACTACAGTACTCACTCTGTTTACTACACTACAGTACTCACACTGTTTAGCACATGGCCTCACATGTGAATCCTTAAAGAGATGGGTGGGGCTAAAGATTAAGAGGGTGTGAACAATGCTGAATGGGTGTAGACAAAGAAGAGCTCTCCAGTAGGTACCAAAACATTCAAGAGCCATTTTACAAATGTATCAAATGTTTCTACATTGGACCGAATCCAGGTGGTGGGTTAAATATATACACCGAGTGGACAAAACATTAAGAACTACCAAACCCCTTTCAAAGGCACTTCAATCTATTGTCTTGCCCATTCACCCTCTGATTTATAAAGATTTATAAATCTGTCTCCTCCTCTTCATCTACACTGACTGTCTGTAGTGGATTTAACAAGTGACATCAGTAAGGGATCATAGCTTTCACCCAGATTCACCTGGTCAGTCTCTGTTATAGAAAGAGTTCATAATGTTTTGTACATTCAGTGTATATTATATATCGGCTAGCTGTTCTTTACCATTCGGCCATCAGATTTGCCACCAATGCCCCTTATAGGACACATCACTGCACTCTATACTCCTCTGGTATCTGGTCATCTCTGTATACCCGTCGCAAGACTCACTGGTTGATGCTTATTTATAAAACCCTCTTAGGCCTCACTCCCCCCTATCTGAGATATCTACTGCAGCCCTCATCCTCCACATACAACACCCGTTCTGCCAGTCACATTCTGTTAAAGGTCCCCAAAGCACACACATCCCTGGGTCGCTCCTCTTTTCAGTTTGCTGCTGCTAGCGACTGGAACGAGCTGCAACAAACACTCAAACTGGACAGTTTTATCTCCACATTCAAAGACTCAATCATGGACACTCTTACTGACAGTTGTGGTTGCTTTGTGTGATGTGTTGTTGTCTCTACCTTCTTGCCCTTTGTGCTGTTGTCTGTGCCCAATAATGTTTGTACCATGTTTTGTGCTGCTACCAAGTTGTGTTTCTGCCATGTTGTGTTGCTACCATGTTGTTGTCATGTTGTGTTGCTACCGTGTTGTTGTCATGTTGTGTTGCTACCGTGTTGTTGTCATGTTGTGTTGCTACCGTGTTGTTGTCATGTTGTGTTGCTACCATGTTGTTGTCATGTTGTGTTGCTACCGTGTTGTTGTCATGTTGTATTGCTACCGTGTTGTTGTCATGTTGTGTTGCTACTGTGTTGTTGTCATGTTGTGTTGCTACCGTGTTGTTGTCATGTTGTGTTGCTACTGTGTTGTTGTCATGTTGTGTTTCTACCGTGTTGTTGTCATGTTGTGTTGCTACCGTGTTGTTGTCATGTTGTGTTGCTACCGTGTTGTTGTCATGTTGTGTTGCTACCATGTTGTTGTCATGTTGTGTTGCTACCGTGTTGTTGTCATGTTGTGTTGCTACCGTGTTGTTGTCATGCTGTGTTGCTACCGTGTTGTTGTCATGTTGTGTTGCTACCGTGTTGTTGTCATGCTGTGTTGCTACCGTGTTGTTGTCATGTTGTGTTGCTACCGTGTTGTTGTCATGTTGTGTTGCTACCGTGTTGTTGTCATGTTGTGTTGCTACCGTGTTGTTGTCATGTTGTGTTGCTACCGTGTTGTTGTCATGTTGTGTTGCTACCGTGTTGTTGTCATGTTGTGTTGCTACCATGTTGTTGTCATGTTGTGTTGCTACCGTGTTGTTGTCATGTTGTGTTGCTACCGTGTTGTTGTCATGTTGTGTTGCTACCATAGTATGGTGTGATGTGTTGCTGCCATGCTTTGTTGTGTTGTCTTAGGTCTCTCTTTATGTAGTGTTGTGTTGTCTCTCTTGTTGTGATGCGTGTTTTGTCCTATATTTATATTGTATTTTTTATCCCAGGCCCCCGTCCCCACAGGAGGCCTTTTGCCTTTTGGGAGGCCGTCATTGTAAATAACAATTTATTCTTAACTGACTTGTCTAGTTCAATAAAGGTAAAATAACAAAAAAACGACTCTGGGAAAGAACTCCAATTGATTCTCGAAGTATTCATACCTTCAGATTATTAGTTATAGAGTTATTACTAAAATAACTCAGGTCTTCGTAGAATGTTGTTCAATAACTGGAGTGGTGATGTTTACAATAACACAGTTATAAGTTTACACCCGACCTTACAGTACTATACCCTACTGCTGTACTCTACTGTACTATACCCTACTGCTGTACTCTACTGTACTCTACTGTACTGTACTGAACTCTACTGATGTACTCTACTGTACTATACCCTACTGCTGTACTCTACTGTACTCTACTGTACTGTACTGAACTCTACTGCTGTACTCTACTGTACAGAACTCTACTGCTGTACTCTAATGTACTATACCCTACTGCTGTAATCTACTGTACTATACACTACTGCTGTACTCTACTGTACTGTACTGAACTCTACTGCTGTACTCTACTGTACCGAACCCTACTGTACTGAACCCTACTGTACTGAACCCTACTGTACTGAACTCTACTATACCCTACTGCTGAACTCTACTGTACTCTAATGTACTCTACTGTACTGTACTGTACTCTACTGCTGTACTCTACTGTACTGAACTCTACTGCTGTACTCTACTGTACTATACCCTACTGCTGTACTCTACTGTACTCTACTGTACTGTACTGAACCCTACTGTACTGAACCCTACTGTACTGAACCCTACTGTACTGGACTCTACTGTACTGAACTCTACTGCTGTACTCTACTGTACTATACCCTACTGCTGTACTCTACTGTACTATACCCTACTGCTGTACTCTACTGTACTATACCCTACTGCTGTACTCTACTGTACTATACCCTACTGCTGAACTCTACTGTACTGAACTCTACTGCTGTACTCTACTGTACTGAACCCTACTGCTGAACTATACTGTACTGACCTCTACTGTACTGAACTCTACTGTACTGAACTCTACTGCTGTACTGTACTGAACTCTACTGCTGTACTGTACTGAACTCTACTGTACTATACTCTACTGAACTCTACTGCTGTACTCTACTGTACTGAACTCTACTGTACTGAACTCTACTGTAGTGTACTGTACTGTACTGTACTCTACTGCTGTACTGTACTCTACTGCTGTACTGTACTCTACTGCTGAACTCTACTGTACTGAACTCTACTGTACTGAACTCTACTGCTGTACTCTACTGTACTGAACTCTACTGCTGTACTCTACTGTACTGAACTCTACTGTACTATACTCTACTGTACTGAACTCTACTGCTGTACTCTACTGTACTGAACTCTACTGCTGTACTCTACTGTACTGTACTCTACTGTACTGTACTCTACTGTACTGAACTCTACTATACTCTACTGTACTGTACTCTACTGTACTCTACTGTACTGAACTCTACTGTACTGTACTCTACTGTACTGAACTCTACTGTACTGTACTCTACTGTACTGTACTCTACTGTACTGAACTCTACTCTACTGTACTCTACTCTACTCTACTGTAATGTACTCTACTCTACTCTACTGTACTGTACTCTACTGTACTGTACTCTACTGTACTGTACTCTACTGTACTGTACTCTACTGTACTGTACTCTACTGTACTGTACTCTACTGTACTCTACTCTACTGTACTCTACTCTACTGTACTCTACTGTAATGTACTCTACTGTACTCTACTCTACTGTAATGTACTCTACTCTACTGTAATGTACTCTACTCTACTGTAATGTACTCTACTGTAATGTACTCTACTGTAATGTACTCTACTGTAATGTACTCTACTGTAATGTACTCTACTCTACTGTACTCTACTCTACTCTACTGTACTGTACTCTACTGTACTGTACTCTACTCTACTCTACTGTACTGTACTCTACTGTACTGTACTCTACTGTACTCTACTCTACTGTACTCTACTCTACTCTACTCTACTGTACTGTACTCTACTGTCCTGTACTCTACTGTACTCTACTGTACTGGACTCTACTGTACTCTACTCTACTGTACTGGACTCTACTGTACTGGACTGTATTGTACTCTACTGTACTGGACTCTACTGTACTCTACTGTACTGGACTCTACTTTACTGAACTGTGCTATACTGTACTGAACTCTACTGTACTGCACTTTACTGTACTGTATTGTACTGCACTGAACTCTACTGTACTGTATTGTACTGCACTGAACTCTACTGTACTGTATTGTACTGTACTGAACTCTACTGTATTGTACTGTACTAAACTCTACTGTACTGAACTCTACTGTACTGCACTCTACTGTACTGAACTCTACTGTACTGAACTCTACTGTACTGTACTCTACTGTACTGAACTCTACTGTACTGTACTCTACTGTACTGAACTCTACTGTACTGTACTCTACTGTACTGTACTCTACTGTACTGAACTCTACTGCTGTACTCTACTGTACTGTACTCTACTGTACTGTACTCTACTGTACTGTACTCTACTGTACTGAACTCTACTGTACTGAACTCTACTGTACTGTACTCTACTGTACTGTACTCTACTGTACTGTACTCTACTGTACTGAACTCTACTGCTGTACTCTACTGTACTGTACTCTACTGTACTGTACTCTACTGTACTGAACTCTACTGTACTGAACTCTACTGTACTGTACTCTACTGTACTGAACTCTACTGTACTGAACTCTACTGTACTGTACTCTACTGTACTGTACTCTACTGTACTGAACTCTACTGTACTGAACTCTACTGTACTGTACTCTACTGTACTGAACTCTACTGTACTGAACTCTACTGTATTGTACTCTACTGTACTGAACTCTACTGTACTGAACTCTACTGTACTGTACTCTACTGTACTGTACTCTACTGTACTGAACTCTACTGTACTGAACTCTACTGTACTGAACTCTACTGTACTGAACTCTACTGCTGTACTCTACTGTACTGTACTCTACTGTACTGTACTCTACTGTACTGAACTCTACTGTACTGAACTCTACTGTACTGTACTCTACTGTACTGAACTCTACTGTACTGAACTCTACTGTACTGTACTCTACTGTACTGTACTCTACTGTACTGAACTCTACTGTACTGAACTCTACTGTATTGTACTCTACTGTACTGTACTCTACTGTACTGTACTCTACTGTACTGTACTCTACTGTACTGAACTCTACTGTATTGTACTCTACTGTACTGTACTCTACTGTACTGAACTCTACTGTATTGTACTCTACTGTACTGTACTCTACTGTACTCTACTGTACTGAACTCTACTGTATTGTACTCTACTGTACTGAACTCTACTGTACTGAACTCTACTGTACTGAACTCTACTGTACTGAACGCTACTGCTGTACTCTACTGTACTGTACTCTACTGTACTGTACTCTACTGTACTGAACTCTACTGTACTGAACTCTACTGTACTGTACTCTACTGTACTGAACTCTACTGTACTGAACTCTACTGTACTGTACTCTACTGTACTGAACTCTACTGTACTGAACTCTACTGTACTGTACTCTACTGTACTGTACTCTACTGTACTGAACTCTACTGTACTGAACTCTACTGTACTGAACTCTACTGTACTGAACTCTACTGCTGTACTCTACTGTACTGTACTCTACTGTACTGTACTCTACTGTACTGAACTCTACTGTACTGAACTCTACTGTACTGTACTCTACTGTACTGAACTCTACTGTACTGAACTCTACTGTACTGTACTCTACTGTACTGTACTCTACTGTACTGAACTCTACTGTACTGAACTCTACTGTACTGTACTCTACTGTACTGTACTCTACTGTACTGTACTCTACTGTACTGTACTCTACTGTACTGAACTCTACTGTATTGTACTCTACTGTACTGTACTCTACTGTACTGAACTCTACTGTACTGAACTCTACTGTATTGTACTCTACTGTACTGTACTCTACTGTACTGAACTCTACTGTACTGTACTCTACTGTACTGAACTCTACTGTATTGTACTCTACTGTACTGTACTCTACTGTACTGAACTCTACTGTACTGAACTCTACTGTATTGTACTCTACTGTACTGTACTCTACTGTACTGTACTCTACTGTACTGAACTCTACTGTATTGTACTCTACTGTACTGTACTCTACTGTACTGAACTCTACTGTACTGAACTCTACTGTATTGTACTCTACTGTACTGTACTCTACTGTACTGAACTCTACTGTATTGTACTCTACTGTACTGTACTCTACTGTACTGAACTCTACTGTATTGTACTCTACTGTATTGTACTCTACTGTACTGTACTCTACTGTACTGAACTCTACTGTATTGTACTCTACTGTACTGTACTCTACTGTACTGAACTCTACTGTATTGTACTCTACTGTACTGTACTCTACTGTACTGAACTCTACTGTATTGTACTCTACTGTACTGTACTCTACTGTACTGAACTCTACTGTACTGAACTCTACTGTATTGTACTCTACTGTACTGTACTCTACTGTACTGAACTCTACTGTATTGTACTCTACTGTACTGTACTCTACTGTACTGAACTCTACGGTATTGTACTCTACTGTACTGTACTCTACTGTACTGAACTCTACTGTATTGTACTCTACTGTACTGTACTCTACTGTACTGAACTCTACTGTATTGTACTCTACTGTACTGTACTCTACTGTACTGTACTCTACTGTACTGAACTCTACTGTATTGTACTCTACTGTACTGTACTCTACTGTACTGAACTCTACTGTACTGAACTCTACTGTATTGTACTCTACTGTACTGTACTCTACTGTACTGAACTCTACTGTATTGTACTCTACTGTACTGTACTCTACTGTACTGAACTCTACTGTATTGTACTCTACTGTACTGTACTCTACTGTACTGAACTCTACTGTATTGTACTCTACTGTACTGTACTCTACTGTACTGAACTCTACTGTATTGTACTCTACTGTACTGTACTCTACTGTACTGAACTCTACTGTATTGTACTCTACTGTACTGTACTCTACTGTACTGAACTCTACTGTATTGTACTCTACTGTACTGTACTCTACTGTACTGAACTCTACTGTATTGTACTCTACTGTACTGTACTCTACTGTACTGTACTCTACTGTACTGAACTCTACTGTATTGTACTCTACTGTACTGTACTCTACTGTACTGAACTCTACTGTACTGAACTCTACTGTATTGTACTCTACTGTACTGTACTCTACTGTACTGAACTCTACTGTATTGTACTCTACTGTACTGTACTCTACTGTACTGAACTCTACTGTATTGTACTCTACTGTACTGTACTCTACTGTACTGAACTCTACTGTATTGTACTCTACTGTACTGTACTCTACTGTACTGAACTCTACTGTATTGTACTCTACTGTACTGTACTCTACTGTACTGAACTCTACTGTATTGTACTCTACTGTACTGAACTCTACTGTACTGTACTCTACTGTACTGAACTCTACTGTACTGAACTCTAGTATGTTGTATTGAACGTTACTTTAGTCTACTGTATTGTACTGTATTGTACTGTATTGTACTGTATTGTACTGTATTGTACTGTATTGTACTGTACTCTACTGTATTGTACTCTACTGTCCAAATTTGTGAAACATAGACATTTATGATTGGTTCAGATTTGGTCCGGTCCGTGGATAAAAAAATAAATAATAAAAACTTACTGGGGAAAGGCCCTACAGAGGCCAAATGAGAGGACCGGCTCTACAGAAGGCCTAATGGGAGGACCGGCCCTACAGAAGGCCTAATGGGAGGACCGGCTCTACAGAAGGCCGAATGGGAGGACCGGCTCTACAGAGGCCTAATGGGAGGACCAGCCCTACAGAAGGCCTAATGGGAGGACCGGCTCTACAGAGGCCTAATGGGAGGACCGGCCCTATAGAAGGCCTAATGGGAGGACCGGCCCTACAGAAGGCCTAATGGGAGGACCGGCCCTACAGAAGTACAGAAGGCCTAATGGGAGGACCGGCTCTACAGAGGCCTAATGGGAGGACCGGCTCTACAGAGGCCTAATGGGAGGACCGGCCCTACAGAAGGCCTAGTGGGAGGACCGGCCCTACAGAAGGCCTAATGGGAGGACCGGCTCTACAGAGGCCTAATGGGAGGACCGGCTCTACAGAAGTACAGAAGGCCTAATGGGAGGACCAGCTCTACAGAGGCCTAATGGGAGGACCGGCTCTACAGAAGTACAGAAGGCCTAATGGGAGGACCGGCTCTACAGAGGCCTAATGGGAGGACCGGCTCTACAGAGGCCTAATGGGAGACCGGCCCTACAGAAGGCCTAATGGGAGGACCGGCCCTACAGAAGGCCTAATGGGAGGACCGGCTCTACAGAGGCCTAATGGGAGGACCGGCTCTACAGAGGCCTAATGGGAGGACCGGCCCTACAGAAGGCCTAATGGGAGGACCGGCCCTACAGAAGGCCTAATGGGAGGACCGGCTCTACAGAAGGCCTAAACTAAATACAGAGCACACGTTTAAAAAGACAGATGGAACTTCATTTAGCCAATGAAAATGTCTCAACAGAATTAAAGGAAACACGTTTTAAATATTTAAAGAACTGGCTTACATGAATAAATGAGCCTAAAGTAACAACAACAATAGTAATGAGAAAACGAGTGATACAAATAAATTAACACAATTGCATCCTACCTTGCACAGTATCTTGAATTTGGCTATTTGTGTGGTATAAAAAAATATTTTGCTAAATTCTTCTATCATGCAATGTCATAGATTTGCATGAAATGCAAAAAAAATCCAGAACCTGCTACAAGAAAATGTGTGTCTGCTCAATTGTATGCCTCTACCCAAATGCAATCATAGATGCATGCAATGTTTTCTGATTCTATCCCCCCCAGTACCCCCAACTCAAAACATCTTCCCTCGGCTATGGAGGAGAGGAGAGGAGAGGAGAGGAGAGGAGAGGAGAGGAGAGGAGAGGAGAGGAGAGGAGAGGAGAGGGAGAGGAGAGGAGAGGAGAGGAGAGGGAGAGGAGAGGAGAGGAGAGGAGGGAATAGAGGAAGGAGGAGAGGAGGAGGAGGAGGGGGGAGAGGAGGAGGAGAGGAGAGGAGAGGAGAGGAGAGGAGAGGAGAGGAGAGGAGAGGAGAGGAGAGGAGAGGAGAGGAGAGGAGGGAATAGAGGAAGGAGGAGAGGAGGAGGAGGAGGGGAGAGGGAGTGAGGAGAGGAGAGGAGAGGGAGAGGAGAGGAGAGGAGAGGAGAGGAGAGGAGAGGAGAGGAGAGGAGAGGAGAGGAGAGGAGGAGAGGAGAGGAGAGGAGAGGAGAGGAGAGGAGAGGAGAGGAGAGGAGAGGAGAGGAGAGGAGAGGAGAGGAGAGGATTTAGGAGAGGAGAGGAGAGGAGAGGAGGGAATAGAGGAAGGAGGGGAGAGGAGTGAGGAGGAGAGGAGATGAGAGGAGTGAGGAGGAGGGAGAGGAGAGGAGAGGAGAGGAGAGGAGAGGAGAGGAGAGGAGAGGAGAGGAGAGGAGAGGAGAGGAGAGGAGAGGAGAGGATTTAGGAGAGGAGAGGAGAGGAGTGAGGAGAGGAGAGGAGAGGAGAGGAGAGGAGAGGGAGAGGAGAGGAGAGGAGAGGAGAGGAGAGGAGAGGAGAGGACGGAGAGGAGAGGAGAGGACGGAGAGGAGAGGAGAGGAGAGGACGGAGGGGAGAGGAGAGGAGAGGAGGGAGGAGGAGAGGATTTAGGAGAGGAGAGGAGAGGAGAGGAGAGGAGAGGAGAGGAGAGGAGAGGGAGGGAATAGAGGAAGGAGGGGAGAGGAGGAGGAGAGGAGAGGAGAGGAGAGGAGAGGAGAGGAGAGGAGAGGATTTAGGAGAGGAGAGGAGAGGAGGAGGGGAGAGGAGAGGAGAGGAGAGGAGAGGAGAGGAGAGGAGAGGAGAGGAGAGGAGAGGAGAGGAGAGGAGAGGACGGAGAGGAGAGGAGAGGAGAGGAGAGGAGAGGAGAGGAGAGGAGAGGAGAGGACGGAGGGGAGAGGAGAGGAGAGGAGGGAGGAGGGAGAGAGGAGAGGAGAGGAGAGGAGAGGAGAGGAGAGGAGAGAGGAGAGGAGAGGAGAGGAGAGGAGAGGAGAGGAGAGGAGAGGAGAGGAGAGGAGAGGACGGAGGGGAGAGGAGAGGAGGGAGTGAGGAGACGATTTAGGAGAGGAGAGGAGAGGAGAGGAGAGGAGAGGAGGGAATAGAGGAAGGAGGGGAGAGGAGGAGGAGAGGAGAGGAGAGGAGAGGAGAGGAGAGGAGAGGAGAGGGAGAGGAGAGGAGAGGAGAGGAGAGGAGAGGAGAGGAGAGGAGGGAATAGAGGACGGAGAGGAGAGGAGAGGAGGGAGGAGGAGAGGATTTAGGAGAGGAGAGGAGGGAATAGAGGAAGGAGAGGAGAGGAGGGAATAGAGGAAGGAGGGGAGAGGAGAGGAGAGAGGAGAGGAGGGAGGGAGGGAAGGAGAGGAGGGAATAGAGGAAGGAGGGGAGAGGAGGGAGGGAGGAAAGCAGAGGAGGACAGGAGGGAGGGAGGGAGGAGAGGGGAGGACAGGAGGGAGTAAAGGAGAAGAGGGGAAGGAGGGAGGGAGAAGGCCTAATGGGAGGGTCGGCGGGAGAGGAGAGGATGGGAGAGGAGGGTCGGCTCTACAGAAGGAGAGGAGAGGAGAGGAGGGGATGGGAGGGAGGAGAGGAGGACAGGAGGGAGTAAATGAGAGGAGAGGAGAGGAGAGGAGAGGAGAGGAGGGAGGGAGGGAGGGAGGGAGGGAGGGAGGGAGGGAGGAGAGGAAGGGAGGGAGGAGAGGAGAGGAGAGGAGGGGAGGGAGGAGAGGAGAGGAGGACAGGAGGGAGCAAAGGAGAAGGGAGGAGCGGAGGACAGGAGGGAGTAAAGGAGAAGAGAGGAGAGGAGAGGAGAGGAGAGGAGAGGAGAGGAGAGGAGAGGAGAGGAGAGGAGGGAGGGAGGGAGGGAGGAGAGGAGAGGAGGACAGGAGGGAGTAAAGGAGGAGGGAGGGAGGAGAGGATAGGAGAGAGGAGAGGAGAGGATAGGAGGGAAGGAGGGAGGGAGGAGAAGATAGGAAGGAGGAGGGAGGGAGGAGAGGATAGGAGAGAGGAGAAGATGGGGAGGGAGGAGGCGAGGCGAGGAGAGGAGGAGAGAATATGTAGAGGCGGGAAGAGGAGAGGAGGAGTGTTTAACTTACCGACCCATAGAGCTCTCCTCTCGTTCATGCCCAGGTAGAGTCCTGCGTCCACTCCTCTAATACTGACCAGCCCTACAGCCAGACTGATGAACTCTAGGATACCTAGAGAAGACAGAGACAACACCTGTCAGAGATATAGACCAGCTCTACAGCCAGACTGATGAACTCCACGATGGGGAGGACAGAGACAACACCTGTCAGAGATATAGACCAGCTCTACAGCCAGACTGATGAACTCCACGATGGGGAGGACAGAGACAACACCTGTCAGAGATATAGACCAGCCCTACAGCCAGACTGATGAACTCCACGATGGGGAGGACAGACAACACCTGTCAGAGATATAGACCAGCCCTACAGCCAGACTGATGAACTCCACGATGGGGAGGACAGACAACACCTGTCAGAGATATAGACCAGCCCTACAGCCAGACTGATGAACTCCACGATGGGGAGGACAAAGACAACACCTGTCAGAGATATAGACCAGCCCTACAGCCAGACTGATGAACTCCAAGATGGGGAGGACAGAGACAACATGTTACACCACACATACTAGATTTGGCCGATATACCATTTATACCGTATACCGTTTATACCGTTTACACTGAATACCGGGGTATTTCAAAATACCGACTGTATCATTTTCAATATCGTAAAGGTCCAGGGCAAGAATCTGGTGTTGTAGTGAGAAACAGTCCGATGCAGGTATTATCCAGGCTAAAACAAACAGCTGGTGACTGTGCAGAGGGTAAAGGCCGCTAGCAGTGGCTGACAATGACTAAATAGCTGTTACCCTCCTGATGGCTGCGTGGGCCGCTGCCAAGCTACGCCGTGACGAGAAGGAGGGTCGCCATGGAAGCATGGGGCGCTGGCCCGGGTGGAGCCGGGTGCAGTTCTTGGTAGCAGCAAATATTCATACGAGAACTTTGTAGACTTGAGCCCCAAATGGAACCCTATTCCCTATATAGTGCACTACTTTAGACCAGAGCCCTATGGAACCCTATTCCCTATATAGTGCACTACTTTAGACCACCGCCCTATGGAACCCTATTCCCTATATAGTGCACTACTTTAGACCAGAGCCCTATGGAACCCTATTCCCTATATAGTACACTACTTTAGACCAGAGCCCTATGGAACCCTATTCCCTATATAGTGCACTACTTTAGAGCCCTATGGAACCCTATTCCCTATATAGTGCACTACTTTATACCAGCCCTATGGAACCCTATTCCCTACATAGTGCACTACTTTAGACCAGCCCTATGGCACCCTATTCCCTATGCCATAGGGCTCTGGGTATAAAGTAGTGCGCTATATAGGGAATAGGGTTCCATAGGGCTCTGGTCTAAAGTAGGGAATATGGTGCCATTTGAAATGTAGCCAATGATAGGGACTGAGTTGTGGACAGCTGATCTCAGTCGTTATGGGGTGCAGAGAGAAACAGAAGCTCCTCACTAGTTCTAGATGTTTCTCTTTATGGTCTTCGTCCCAAATGGCACCGTATAATTCCCTTTATAGTGTGCTACTTTTGACCAGAGCCCATAGACAGAACACATTGAATGTTTTCCCACAGTATTTGGTCTCTACCTGAAGCCTGAACACGGATGTTTTCTAATAGTTTATATAAACTGTGGATAAACACTTCCACAGCTGATGCAGAACTATAACACAATACAGGTGTTATTAGTGTTTATCATCCGGTCCTCCCCTGGCCAGGACACGACAACACCTGGGCATGTAGTGTAGTGCACTATGTAATGTAATGTAGTGCACAACTTTTGACCAGGGCAATAGGATGCCATTTGTGATGCAAACAGCCTCGTCCTGCTCCCTAATCCTCTACGATGATGCTGCCAGGGAATGAAAGACCAGCTCTCTCTGATCCTCTACGATGATGCTGCCAGGGAATGAAAGACCAGCTCTCTGATCCTCTACGATGATGCTGCCAGGGAATGAAAGACCAGCTCTCTGATCCTCTATGATGATGCTGGCAGGGATTGAAAGACCATCTCTCTCTGATCCTCTACGATGATGCTGCCAGGGAATGAAAGACCATCTCTCTCTGATCCTCTATGATGATGCTGCCAGGGAATTAAAGACCATCTCTCTCTCTGATCCTCTACAATGATGCTGCCAGGGAATGAAAGAGCATCTCTCTCTCTGATCCAGTACGATGATGCTGCCAGGGTATTAAAGACCAGGTCTCTTTGAACTTCTATGATGATGCTGCCAGGGAATTAAAGACCATCTCTCTCTGATCCTCTACGATGATGCTGCCAGGGAATGAAAGACCATCTCTCTCTCTGATCCAGTACGATGATGCTGCCAGGGAATTAAAGACCAGGTCTCTTTGAACTTCTATGATGATGCTGCCAGGGAATTAAAGACCAGCTCTCTCTCTGATCCTCTATGATGATGCTGCCAGGGCATTAAAGACCAGCTCTCTCTCTGATCCAGTACGATGATGCTGCCAGGGAATGAAAGACCAGCTCTCTCTGATCCTCTATGATGATGCTGCCAGGGAATGAAAGACCAGCTCTCTCTGATCCTCTATGATGATGCTGCCAGGGAATGAAAGACCAGCTCTCTCTGATCCTCTACGATGATGCTGCCAGGGAATTAAAGACCAGCTCTCTCTCTGATCCTCTATGATGATGCTGCCAGGGAATTAAAGACCATCTCTCTCTCTGATCCTCTGATGATGTGGCCAGGGAATTAAAGACCATCTCTATCTCTGATCCTCTACGATGATGCTGCCAGGGAATGAAAGACCATCTCTCTCTGATCCTCTATGATGATTCTGCCAGGGAATTAAAGACCAGCTCTCTCTCTGATCCTCTATGATGATGCTGCCAGGGAATGAAAGACCAGCACTCTCTCCAATCCTCTATGATGATGCTGTCAGGGAATTAAAGACCAGCTCTCTCTCTGATCCTCTATGATGATGCTGCTAGGGAATTAAAGACCAGCTCTCTCTCTGATCCTCTATGATGATGCTGCCAGGGCATTAAAGACCAGCTCTCTCTCTGATCCAGTACGATGATGCTGCCAGGGAATTAAAGACCATCTCTCTGATCCTCTATGATGATGCTGCCAGGGAATTAAAGACCATCTCTCTCTGATCCTCTACGATGATACTGCCAGGGAATGAAAGACCATCTCTCTCTGATCCTCTATGATGATGCTGCCAGGGAATTAAAGACCATCTCTCTGATCCTCTATGATGATGCTGCCAGGGAATAAAAACCATCTCTCTCTCTGATCCTCTATGATGATGCTGCCAGGGAATAAAACCATCTCTCTCTCTGATCCTCTATGATGATGCTGCCAGGGAATTAAAGACCATCTCTCTGATCCTCTATGATGATGCTGCCAGGGAATAAAAACCATCTCTCTCTGATCCTCTATGATGATGCTGCCAGGGAATTAAAGAGCAGAACTCTCTGACCCTGGTGACATTATTCATTTTAATCAAACCCATCTCCTCCGTCTCTCTTCTCTCCCCAGCCTCCCAGCACTGACACCTGCTCTAACCCAAAGTGAAGCCAGAACGAACACCATCCGGGGTTGGGGCAGACCACCCAACCCTCTCTAGACCTCCTCAGCCCTGTTTATCCCTGTTCAGCCCTGTTTATCCCTCCTCAGCCCTGTTCAGCCCTCCTCAGCCCTGTTCAGCCCTCCTCAGCCCTGTTCAGCCCTCCTCAGCCCTGTTCAGCCCTCCTCAGCCCTGTTCAGACCTCCTCAGCCCTGTTCAGCCCTCCTCAGCCCCGTTCAGCACTACCCAGCCCCGTTCAGCCCTCCTCAGCCCTGTTCTGCCCTCCTCAGCCCTGTTCAGCACTCCCCAGCCCTGTTCAGCCCTCCTCAGCCCTGTTCAGCCCTCCTCAGCCCTGTTCAGACCTCCTCAGCCCTGTTCAGCCCTCCTCAGCCCCGTTCAGCACTACCCAGCCCCGTTCAGCACTACCCAGCCCCGTTCAGCCCTCCTCAGCCCTGTTCTGCCCTCCTCAGCCCTGTTCAGCACTCCCCAGCCCTGTTCAGACCTGTACACCACCGGCTCTCTGTCTGTCTCTTTCCCCATCTCTCTCTCTCTCTCTGTCTCTCTCTGTCCCCCCTCTCTCTCTCTCTCTCTGTCTCTCTTTCCCCATCTCTCTGTCTCTCTCTCTCTGTCTCTCTCTTTCCCCATACCTCTCTCTGTCTCTCTCTGTCCCCATACCTCTCTCTCTCTGTCTCTCTCTCTGTCCCCATCTCTCTCTCTCTGTCTCTCTCTTTCCCCATCTCTCTCTGTCTGTCTCTCTCTCTGTCTCTGTCTCTCTCTTTTCCCCATCTCTCTCTCTGTCTCTCTCTCTCTGTCCCCATCTCTCTTTTTCCCATCTCTCTCTCTCTCCTCATCTCTCTCTGTCCCCATCTCTCTCTCTCCTCATCTCTCAATTCAATTCAATTCAATTCAAGGGGCTTTATTGGCATGGGAAACATGTGTTAACATTGCCAAAGCAAGTGAGGTAGATAATATACAAAAGTGGAATAAACAATCAAAATGAACAGTAAACATCACACATACAGAGGTTTCAAAACAATAAAGACATTACAAATGTATATATATATATATATAAAATGTACAAATGTATATATATATATATATATATATATATATATATATACAGTGTTGTAACGATGTACAAATGGTTAAAGAACACAAGGGAAAATAAATAAGCATAAATATGGGTTGTATTTACAATGGTGTTTGTTCTTCACTGGTTGCCTTTTTCTTGTGGCAACAGGTCACAAATCTTGCTGCTGTGATTGCATGCTGTGGTATGCCCCCCTCTCTGTCTCCCTTTCCCATCTCTCTGTCTCTCTCACAGTCGCTCTCTGTCTCTGTCCCCACCACTCTCTCTCTTCCCATCTCTCTCTGTCTCTCTCACACTCACTCTCTGTCTCTGTCCCCACCACTCTCACTCCCACCTCTCTCTCTCTGTCTCCCACTTCCCATCTCGCTCTCTGTCTCTGTCCCCACCACTCTCTCTCTCGCCCTCGCTCTCTTTTTCTCTCCCCCTAGCTCTCTCTCTGTCTCTCTCTTTCCCCATCTCTCTCCCCCTCGCTCTCTCTCCTCCCCTCGCTCATTCTCTCTCCGTTTCTCTCTTTCTCTCTCTCTGTCTATCTCTTACCCATCACACACTCTCTCTCTCTAACCTCCCATCTCTCTCTCCATCTCTCTCTCTCTTTCCCCATCAAGCTCTCTCTCTCCCCATCTCTCTTCCCCTCCCCCTCTGTCTCTCTCTCTCGCCCCCTCGCTCTCGTTTTCTCTTTCTGTCTCTCTCCCCATCACTCTCTCCCCATCGCTCTCTCTCCTTCCCCATCAATCTCTCTCTCCCTTCTCTCTCTTTCCCCATCTCTCTCTCTCTCTCCCTTTCCCCATCTTCCTCTCTCTCACTCTCCCTCCCCATCTCTCTCCCTCTCCCCATCTTCCTCTCTCTCTCTCTCTCTCTCTCTCTCTCCCCCTCTCCCCATCTTCCCCATCTCTCCCCCATCTCTCTCCCCCCATCTCTCTCTCTCCCTCCCCATCTCTCTCTCCCCATCTCTCTCTCTCACATCACTCTCTCTCTCCCTCTCTCCCCATCTCTTTCTCAATTAAATTCAATTCAAATTCAATTCAACTCTCTTTCTCTCTCCCCCATCACTCTCTCCCCATCTGTCTCTCTCCCTCTCTCCTCATATCTCTGTCTCATTACTCTCTCCCCATCACTCTTTCCATCTCATCACTCTCATCTCTCTCTCCCCATCTCACTCTCTCTCCATCAATCTTTCCCCAACTCTCTCTTTCTCTCTGTGGCAGGCAGGCAGTGAGCCTAACAGAGAAGCTGCACCTGCAGAATGACTGCATGGACAAGAGATGCAGGGAATGTGCATGTTTTCTCTGTGACCTCATGTGTCTGTGATAGTGATTGGAACCACACCTCCAATGATTCGTATTAATAGTAGAATTAGGAGAGAGAGAGCCGGTATGGTCCCTTTGAACCAGTTAAACAGAGAACCAGACACGGACCACTGCCTGTCCAGCTCTCTCTCTCTCTCTGAGGGGAGCCACCTGGCTGCCCGGTGCTCCCGCGCCCGCTGAGGGTGGGTTGGACGGGGGAAGGAAGGCATGTGGCTGTCCTGCTGACTGGATACAACAGACACACACACACACACACAAGCACGCACACACACGCACGCACGTGCACGGCACACACACGCACGCACGTGCACGGCACACACACACACACGCACACCAGAAATCCTTCAGCAATATGACTAATCACATTCTGAGAAGTGGGCCATAATAGGAATCAAATGGCCTGCAGTAAAATCCTTCTGTTACGGTTCAATATATAACACATCTTCTGTTACGGTTCAATATATAACACATCTTCTGTTACGGTTCAATATATAACACATCTTCTGTTACGGTTCAATATAACACATCTTCTGTTACGGTTCAATATAACACATCTTCTGTTACGGTTCAATATAACACATCTTCTGTTACGGTTCAATATAACACATCTTCTGTTACCAATATATAACACATCTTCTGTTCAATATATAACACATCTTCTGTTACGGTTCAATATATAACACATCTTCTGTTACGGTTCAATATATAATAACACATCTTCTGTTACGGTTCAATATATAACACATCTTCTGTTACGGTTCAATATATAACACATCTTCTGTTACGGTTCAATATATAACACATCTTCTGTTACGGTTCAATATATAACACATCTTCTGTTACGGTTCAATATATAACACATCTTCTGTTACGGTTCAATATATAACACATCTTCTGTTACGGTTCAATATATAACACATCTTCTGTTACGGTTCAATATATAACACATCTTCTGTTACGGTTCAATATAACACATCTTCTGTTACGGTTCAATATAACACATCTTCTGTTACGGTTCAATATATAACACATCTTCTGTTACGGTTCAATATATAACACATCTTCTGTTACGGTTCAATATATAACACATCTTCTGTTACGGTTCAATATAACACATCTTCTGTTACCGGTTCAATATAACACATCTTCTGTTACGGTTCAATATATAACACATCTTCTGTTACGGTTCAATATAACATCTTCTGTTACCGGTTCAATATATAACACATCTTCTGTTACGGTTCAATATATAACACATCTTCTGTTACGGTTCAATATATAACACATCTTCTGTTACGGTTCAATATATAACACATCTTCTGTTACCGGAAAGACAGAAAAAGATGCTGCTCTATCATCAAAGGCATCTCAACTCCTTGTGAAAGGAAACCCGGCAAATAAATAACCAGGTGTCAAATTTAAAAGTTGTTGCAAAAGATGTTGCTCTTGGTCTTTGCGCACAAAACCACACCAAGTTCACATGCAACTGGTGGAAACTTACCGAATCTGCTGTGGTCCTGTCTTGTCCCGTACACGGTCCCGTTGGGGAATATCTCCAGCTGGAATCCGGTTCGACAGTACAGCTGCCTCCGCCGCAGAATCCCTTTAAGGTGCTCGAATTCCGTCAGCGAGCCTCGCTGTAACCTCCCCTCGATCTGTCCCAGCCTCTCATCCAGTAACCCCTGCTGGCGCCTCTGCCAAGGGCATACTTCCTAGTGCGGGGAAACTCTGTAAATCCAAGTCGAGTGTCCCTAGAAAGCCCCCAACCTCCGACATGGCGCACAACTGAAGGGATCTGTTAATGCAATTAAAATGTCCGTTGAATCAAGGAAGTTTATCGTTCAACATAGGAAGTCAAATCCCGTGCGCAAAAAGCCACGAAGGTCTGCAACCCGGCGTAATGCGTATTTCACCTCCTCCTCAACTTCGTTAAATCGGTTCCTTTATTTAATGACGTGTCCTTTACTACTCATCACTTAGATTAGTGTGTTTATCAGACGGACAGGCTGGTTATATACATAGTGGCTTTTCAAATGCAAGCCACGCCTGGCTGGCATCCCCGCTTTGCGTGCCGCATCATGAGTTTACTGAAAAAATATATCGTTTCATTCCAACTTTGATTATTGTATGATGCTGCTGCAGCCTTTGTGTTTTTCGCTCTGGCCTCGTCCTGATGCCGCTGTAGGATCACTGGTCTTCTGTACTGTAGCAGGACAACCTCCCTGCTCGGCTCTCTGTGTCTTTCTGCTGATAAAACCACCACGGAACCAAGAGCAGGAAACTGGTGATCGTTTGTGGTGCATTGAAATAAGGAACAGATTCCGGAATGAAAGCCGCAATCATCATTAAAACACGGATGGAAGTTGACACAGAGCTGATAAACTACATGTTTCAGTGCATCATACTACCACATTCAGAATCCATCCATAAAGAACTCGTAAAAGACCTCTTAACCGCTTGACGTCGTATCACTATATCACTTCTATCTCAAACGGCACCGGGGACTCTGTTATTTTCCCTCTGAAGAAAGTCAAAGAGAAGTTTCCTCATGTCTTGCACGGATTTCAAACAGAAAAGCTCCGTTCAACTCGGTCCCATTTTATAGCGGTGTCAGTCAGTCAGTCAGTCAGTTACTCTCACCGTCAGTCACTCTGTCAGTCACTCGGTCAGTCACTCTGTCAGTAAGATAGTCAGTCACTCTGTCAGTCAGTCAGTCACTCTGTCAGTCAGTCAGTCAGTTAGTCAGTTAGTCACTGTCAGTCAGTTAGTCAGTTAGTCACTGTCAGTCAGTCACTGTCAGTCACTCTGTCAGTCAATCAGTCACTCTGTCAGTCAGTCAGTCAGTCAGTCACTCTGTCAGTCAGTCACTGTCAGTCAGTCAGTCCCTTTGTCAGTCAGTTAGTCAGTTAGTCACTGTCAGTCAGTCAGTCAGTCAGTCAGTTAGTTAGTCACTGTCAGTCAGTCAGTCAGTTAGTTAGTCACTGTCAGTCAGTCAGTCACTGTCAGTCACTCAGTCAGTCAGTCACTCTGTCAGTCAGTCAGTTAGTCACTGTCAGTCACTCAGTCAGCCAGTCAGTCACTCTGTCAGTCAGTCAGTTAGTCAGTCAGTCACTGTCAGTCAGTCAGTCAGTCACTCTGTCAGTCAGTCAGTCACTCTGTCCATCAGTCAGTTAGTCACTGTCAGTCAGTCAGACAGTCACTCAGATAGTCACTCTGTCAGTTAGACAGTCAGTCAGTTAGTCAAAGTCAGTCAGTCAGACAGTCACTCAGACAGTCACTCTGTCAGTCAGACAGTCAGTCAGTCACTCTGTCAGTCAGTCAGTCACTCTGTCAGTCAGTCAGTCTGTCAGTTAGTCACTGTCAGTCAGTCAGTCAGTCACTCTGTCAGTCAGTCACTCTGTCCATCAGTCCGTCAGTCAGTTAGTCACTGTCAGTCAGTCAGTCAGTCAGTCTGTCAGTCAGACAGTCACTCTGTCAGTCAGTCAGTCAGACAGTCACTCTGTAAGTCAGTCAGACAGTCACTCAGTCAGTCACTCTGTCAGTGAGTCAGTTAGTCACTCTGTCCGTCAGTCATTCAGTCAGTCAGTCAGTCTGTCAGTCAGACAGTCACTCTGTCAGTCAGTCAGTCAGACAGTCACTCTGTAAGTCAGTCAGACAGTCACTCAGTCAGTCACTCTGTCAGTGAGTCAGTTAGTCACTCTGTCCGTCACTCTGTCAGTCACTCTGTCAGCCACTCTGTCAGTCAGTCATTAAGTTAGTCACTGTCAGTCAGTCAGTCACTGTCAGTCACTCTGTCCGTCAGTCAGTCAGTCACTCTGTCCGTCAGCCAGTCAGTCACTCTGTCAGTCACTCTGTCAGTCACTTTTGTCAGTCAGTCAGACAGTCAGTCAGTCAGTCAGTCACTCTGTCAGTCAGTCAGTCAGTCACTCTGTCCGTCAGTCATTCAGTCACTCTGTCAGTCACTCTGTCAGTCACTCTGTTGTCAGTCACTCTGTCCGTCAGTCAGTTAGTCACTGTCAGTCACTCTGTCCGTCAGTCAGTTAGTCACTGTCAGTCACTCAGTCAGTCAGTCAGCCAGTCAGTCACTCTGTCAGTCAGTCAGTCAGTTAGTCACTGTCAGTCTGTCAGTCAGTCAGACAGTCACTCTGTCAGTCAGTCAGTCAGTCACTCTGTCCGTCAGTCAGTTAGTCACTGTCAGTCAGTCAGTCACTCTGTCCATCAGTCAGTCCGTCTAGTCAGTCACTATGTCAGTCACTCTGTCAGTTGTCTGTCAGTCACTCTGTCAGTCACTTTGTCAGTCAGTCAGACAGTCAGTCAGTCAGTCAGACAGTCACTCTGTCAGTCAGTCAGTCACTCTGTCAGTCAGTCAGTCAGTCACTCTGTCAGTCAGTCAGTCACTCTGTCCGTCAGTCAGTTAGTCACTGTCAGTCAGTCAGTCAGTCACTCTGTCAGTCAGTCAGACAGTCACTCTGTCAGTCAGTCAGTTAGTCACTGTCAGTCAGCCAGTCAGACAGTCACTCAGACAGTCACTCTGTCAGTCAGACAGTCAGTCAGTTAGTCAAAGTCAGTCAGTCAGACAGTCAGTCACTCTGTCAGTCAGTAAATCTATCAGTCAGTCAGTCAGTCAGTCACTCTGTCAGTCAGTCCAGTCAGTCAGTCAGTCAGTCCAGTCAGTCTGTCAGTCACTGTCAGTCAGTCAGTCGGTCACTGTCAGTCAGTCAGTCACTCTGTCAGTCAGTCAGTCACTCTGTCTGTCAGTCAGTTAGTCACTGTCAGTCACTCTGTCAGTCAGTCAGACAGTCACTCTGTCAGTCAGTCAGTCAGTCACTCTGTCTGTCAGTCAGTCAGTCAGTCAGTCACTCTGTCAGTCAGTCATTCAGTCACTCTGTCAGTCACTCTGTCAGTCACTCTGTCAGTCAGTCACTCTGTCCGTCAGTCAGTTAGTCACTGTCAGTCAGCCAGTCAGACAGTCACTCTGTCAGTCAGTCAGTCAGTCACTCTGTCCGTCAGTCAGTTAGTCACTGTCAGTCAGTCTGTCAGTCAGACAGTCACTCTGTCAGTCAGTCAGACAGTCACTCTGTCAGTCACTCTGTCTGTGAGTCAGTTAGTCACTGTCAGTCACTCTGTCCGTCAGTCAGTTAGTCACTGTCAGTCACTCAGTCAGTCAGTCAGCCAGTCAGTCAGTTGGTCACTGTCAGTCAGTCAGTCTGTCAGTCAGTCAGTCAGTCAGTCACTCTGTCCGTCAGTCAGTTAGTCACTGTCAGTCAGTCAGTCAGACAGTCACTCTGTCAGTCAGTCAGACAGTTACTCTGTCAGTCAGTCAGACAGTCATTCTGTCAGTCACTCTGTCAGTCAGTCAGACAGTCACTCTGTCAGTGAATAACCAGGTGTCAAATTTAAAAGTTGTTGCAAAAGATGTTGCTCTTGGTCTTTGCGCACAAACCACACCAAGTTCACATGCAACTGGTGGAAACTTACCGAATCTGCTGTGGTCCTGTCTTGTCCCGTACACGGTCCCGTTGGGGAATATCTCCAGCTGGAATCCGGTTCGACAGTACAGCTGCCTCCGCCGCAGAATCCCTTTAAGGTGCTCGAATTCCGTCAGCGAGCCTCGCTGTAACCTCCCCTCGATCTGTCCCAGCCTCTCATCCAGTAACCCCGCTGGCGCCTCTGCCAAGGGCATACTTCCTAGTGCGGGGAAACTCTGTAAATCCAAGTCGAGTGTCCCTAGAAAGCCCCCAACCTCCGACATGGCGCACAACTGAAGGGATCTGTTAATGCAATTAAAATGTCCGTTGAATCAAGGAAGTTTATCGTTCAACATAGGAAGTCAAATCCCGTGCGCAAAAAGCCACGAAGGTCTGCAACCCGGCGTAATGCGTATTTCACCTCCTCCTCAACTTCGTTAAATCGGTTCCTTTATTTAATGACGTGTCCTTACTACTCATCACTTAGATTAGTGTGTTTATCAGACGGACAGGCTGGTTATATACATAGTGGCTTTTCAAATGCAAGCCACGCCTGGCTGGCATCCCCGCTTTGCGTGCCGCATCATGAGTTTACTGAAAAAAATATATCGTTTCATTCCAACTTTGATTATTGTATGATGCTGCTGCAGCCTTTGTGTTTTTCGCTCTGGCCTCGTCCTGATGCCGCTGTAGGATCACTGGTCTTCTGTACTGTAGCAGGACAACCTCCCTGCTCGGCTCTCTGTGTCTTTCTGCTGATAAAACCACCACGGAACCAAGAGCAGGAAACTGGTGATCGTTTGTGGTGCATTGAAATAAGGAACAGATTCCGGAATGAAAGCCGCAATCATCATTAAAACACGGATGGAAGTTGACACAGAGCTGATAAACTACATGTTTCAGTGCATCATACTACCACATTCAGAATCCATCCATAAAGAACTCGTAAAAGACCTCTTAACCGCTTGACGTCGTATCACTATATCACTTCTATCTCAAACGGCACCGGGGACTCTGTTATTTTCCTCTGAAGAAAGTCAAAGAGAAGTTTCCTCATGTCTTGCACGGATTTCAAACAGAA
The DNA here is from genome assembly GCF_018296145.1 of Oncorhynchus tshawytscha. Taxonomy (NCBI): domain Eukaryota; kingdom Metazoa; phylum Chordata; class Actinopteri; order Salmoniformes; family Salmonidae; genus Oncorhynchus; species Oncorhynchus tshawytscha. Next base: position 19,955 of record NW_024608712.1, on the reverse strand, counting down.
AAGCTCCGTTCAACTCTCGGTCCCATTTTATAGCGGTGTCAGTCAGTCAGTCAGTCAGTTTTTTTCACCGTCAGTCACTTGTCAGTCACTTGGTCAGTCACTTGTCAGTAAGATAGTCAGTCACTCTGTCAGTCAGTCAGTCACTTGTCAGTCAGTCAGTCAGTTAGTCAGTTAGTCACTGTCAGTCAGTTGTTCAGTTAGTCACTGTCAGTCAGTCACTGTCAGTCACTTGTTGCAATCAGTCACTTGCCGTCAGTCAGTCAGTCAGTCACTTTGTCAGTCAGTCACTGCTGCAGTCAGTCAGTCCCTTTGTTGTCAGTTAGTCAGTTAGTCACTGTCAGTCAGTCAGTCAGTCAGTCAGTTAGTTAGTCACTGTCAGTCAGTCAGTCAGTTGGTTAGTCATTGTTGTCAGTCAGTCATTGTTGTCACTCAGTTAGTTAGTCACTTGTTGTCAGTCAGTCCAGTTAGTCACTGTTGTCACTCCAGTTAGCCAGTCAGTCACTTGCCAGTCAGTCAGTTAGTCAGTCAGTCACTGTCAGGTCAGTCAGTCAGTCACTCTGTCAGTCAGTCAGTCACTCTGTCCATCAGTCAGTTAGTCACTGTCAGTCAGTCAGACAGTCACTCAGATAGTCACTCTGTCAGTTAGACAGTCAGTCAGTTAGTCAAAGTCAGTCAGTCAGACAGTCACTCAGACAGTCACTCTGTCAGTCAGACAGTCAGTCAGTCACTCTGTCAGTCAGTCAGTCACTTGTCAGTCAGTCAGTCTGTCAGTTAGTCACTGTCAGTCGTCAGTCAGTCACTCTGTCAGTCAGTCACTCTGTCCATCAGTCCGCAGTCAGTTAGTCACTGTCAGTCAGTCAGTCAGTCAGTTGTCAGTCAGACAGTCACTTGTCAGTCAGTCAGTCAGACAGTCACTTGTAAGTCAGTCAGACAGTCACTAGTCAGTCACTTGTCAGTGAGTCCAGTTAGTCACTCTGTCCGTCAGTCATTCAGTCAGTCAGTCAGTCTGTCAGTCAGACAGTCACTCTGTCAGTCAGTCAGTCAGACAGTCACTCTGTAAGTCAGTCAGACAGTCACTCAGTCAGTCACTTGTCAGTGAGTCAGTTGAGTCACTCGTCCGTCACTTGTCAGTCACTCTGTCAGCCACTCTGTCAGTCAGTCATTAAGTTAGTCACTGTCGTCAGTCAGTCACTGTCAGTCACTTGTCCGCTAGTCAGTCGGTACTTGTCCGCCAGCCAGTCAGTCACTTTGTTGTCACTTTGTTGTCATTTTGTTAGTTGGGTTGATAGTTGCTGCTGGGTCAGCCACTCTGTCAGTTGTCAGTCAGTACTCTGTCCGTCAGTCATTCCAGTTACTTGTTGCCACGGTTATTCACTTGGGGTCAGTCGCACTCTGTCCGTCAGTCAGTTAGTCACTGTTGTCACTCTGTCCGTCTAGTTGTTGTCATTTGCTCAGTTGTCCAGCTAGTTATTACTCTGTTGTCCAGTCAGTTGTTAGTCATTGTTGCTCTGTTTAGTTGTCAGACAGTTACTTGTTGGTCCAGTCAGTTAGTCACTCTGTCCGTCAGTTGCAGTTGGTCATTGTTGGGTTGCTGGTTACTCTGTCCATTGCTGTCTGCTAGTTGCTGTCACTATGTTAGTTACTTTGGTTAGTTGTTTGCTAGTTACTTTGTTGGTCACTTTGTCAGTCAGTCAGATAGTTGCTGTCAGTAGACAGTCACTCTGTTGGGTCAGTCAGTCACTCTGTCAGTCAGTCAGTTGTCACTTGTTGTCAGTCAGTCACTTGTGTCCGCCAGTCAGTTAGTCACTGTCAGTCAGTCAGTCAGTCACTTGCCGTCAGTCAGACAGTCACTTGTCAGTCAGTCAGTTAGTCACTGTCAGTCAGCCAGTCAGACAGTCACTCCAGATAGTTACTCTGTAAGTCAGATAGTTGTCAGTTAGTTAAAGTTAGTCAGTCAGATAGTTGGGTTACTTGTTGGTTGTAAATTTATCAGTTGCCAGCTCGGTTGCCATTGGTCGGTCGGTCGGTCGGGTCGGTCGTTGTCGGTCGGTTGCCTGTTGTCATTGTTGTCAGTCGGTCAGTCACTGTCGGTCGGTTGGGGTCACTTGTCGGGGGTCAGTCACTTGTTTGTCAGTCAGCTAGTCACTGTCGTCACTTGTCAGTCAGTCAGACAGTCACTTGTTGTCGCGTCAGTCAGTCACTTGCCTGTTCGGTCAGTCAGTCGGTCAGTCACTTTGTCAGTCAGTCATTCCCGTCACTCTGTCAGTCACTCTGTCCAGTCACTCTGTCAGTCAGTCACTTCCTGTCCGTCAGTCAGTTAGTCACTGTCAGTCAGCCAGTCAGACAGTCACTCTGTCAGTCAGTCAGTCAGTCACTCTGTCCGTCAGTTGTTAGTCACTGTCAGTCAGTCTGTCAGTCAGACAGTCACTTGTCAGTCAGTCAGACAGTCACTTGCCGTCACTTGCCTGTGAGGTCGTTAGTCACTGTCAGTCACTTGTCCATTAGGTCAGTCAGTTGTCACTGTCAGTCACTCAGTCAGTCAGTCAGCCAGTCGGTCGGTCGGTCACTGTTGCCGCCAGTCTGTCAGTCCGTCAGTCAGTCAGTCACTTGTCCGTCAGTCAGTTAGTCACTGTCAGTCAGTCAGTCAGACAGTCACTTGTCAGTCAGTCAGACAGTCACTTGTCAGTCAGTCAGACAGTCATTCTGTTGTCACTTGTCAGTCAGTCAGACAGTCACTCTGTCAGTGAGTCAGTTAGTCATTGTCAGTCACTAGTCAGTCAGTCAGCTAGTCAGTCACTTGTCAGTCAGGGTCAGTCAGTTAGTCACTGTCAGTCAGTCTGTCAGTCAGTCAGTCAGTCACTCACTCACTTGTTGTCAGCGTCAGTCACTCTGTCCGTCAGTCAGTTAGTCACTGTTAGCCAGTCAGTCAGCCAGTCAGACAGTCACTAGACAGTCACTTGTCAGTCAGACAGTCAGTCAGTTAGTCAAAGTCAGTCAGTCAGTCAGTCAGACAGTCAGTCACTTGTCAGTCAGTAAATCTATCAGTCAGTCAGTCAGTCACTTGTCAGTCAGTTGCTATTAGTTACTGTCAGTCACTTCTGTCTGTCAGTCAGTTAGTTGTCGGTCACTCAGTCGGCCAGTCAGCCAGGTCGTCACTTGTCGGTGTCAGTTGTTAGTCACTGTCAGTCGGTCTGTCAGTCGTCAGTCAGTCAGTCACTCTGTCAGTCAGTCAGTCACTTGTCACGTCACTTGCTAGTCATTGTCAGTCAGTCAGCCAGTCAGACAGTCACTCCAGACAGTCACTCTGTCAGTCAGACAGTCAGTCAGTTAGTCAAAGTCAGTTGGTCAGACAGTCAGTCACTTGTTGGTCAGTAAATCTATCAGTCAGTCAGTCAGTTACTCTGTTGGTCAGGTTGCCGTTTGTTAGTTACTTGTCAGCCAGTTGTCACTTGCTTCAGTCAGTTGGGCCATTGCTGTCAGTCAGCCGTCACTCTGCCGTCAGTCGGTTACTTCTGTCCGGTTAGTTGTTAGTCATTGCCAGTCAGTCAGCCAGTCAGACAGTCACTTGCCGTCAGTCAGTCGGTCGTTGTCAGTCACTTTGTCTGGGTTGTCGGTTATTGTCGGTCGGTCGGTCGGTCAGATAGTCACTTGTCGTCAGTCAGATAGTCACTTGTTGTCAGATAGTCAGTCAGTCAGATAGTCACTTGTTAGTCACTTGTTAGTCAGTCAGACAGTCAGTCAGTCACTTACTTACTTGTTTCAGTCAGTCAGTCAGTCACTTGTTGTCAGTCAGTCAGTTAGTCAGTCAGTTACTTGTTGTCAGTTACTTGTCTGTCAGTCAGTAGTTTGTTGGGTCAGTCAGTCAGACAGTCACTTGTCAGTCAGTCAGTCAGTCACTCTGTCCGTCAGTTAGTCACTGTCAGTCAGTCAGTCAGACAGTCACTTCAGTCAGTCAGACAGTCACTTCTGTCAGTCAGACAGCCGTCAGTCAGACAGTCACTTGTTGTCACTTTTGTTGCCGTCAGACAGTTGTCGTCAGTCAGTTGTCACTTGTTTCGTTGCTGTCAGTTGTCACTTGCCGTCAGTTGCCGTTACTTGTCTGTTGGGTTTCTAGTCACTTGTATTGTCACTTGCCGTCAGTCACTTCTGTCCGCTGTCAGTTAGTCACTGCCGTCACTTCTGTCCGTCAGTCAGTTAGTCACTGTCAGTCACTCAGTCAGTCAGTCGTCACTCACTCCTCTGTCAGTCAGTCGTCACTCTGTCCGTCGGTCAGTTGGTCACAATCGTCGGTCGGTCGGCCGGTCGGACTCACTAGACAGTCACTCTGTCGGTCAGACAGTCGGTCAGTTGGTCAAAGTCAGTCAGTCAGGCCGTCAGACAGTCAGTCACTCTGTCAGTCAGTAAATCCATCAGTCAGTCAGTCGGTCACTTGCCATTCGGTCGGTCGGTTGTCACTGCTGTCGCGCCGTAAAGTCAGTCCAGTTGTCATTGCCAGTCACTTCAGTCAGTCAGTCAGCCAGTCAGTCACTCTGTCAGTCAGTCAGTCAGTCAGTTAGTCACTGTCGGTCAGTCAGCCAGTCAGACAGTCACTCGACAGTCACTCTGTCAGTCAGACAGTCAGTCAAAGTTAGTCAAAGTCAGTCAGTCAGACAGTCAGTCACTCTGTCAGTCAGTAAATTCCATTGTCAGTCAGTCAGTCACTTGCCGGTCCAGTCATTCACTTGCCGGTCAGTCAGTCACTCTGTCAGTCACTTGTCAGTGAGTCAGTTAGTCACTCTGTCCGTCAGTCATTCAGTCAGTCAGCCAGTCTGTCCGAAGTCAGACAGTCACTTGTCAGTCAGTCAGTCAGACAGTCACTTGTAAGTCAGTCAGACAGTCACTCAGTCAGTCACTCTGTCAGTGAGTCAGTTAGTCACTCTGTCCGTCACTCTGTCAGTCACTCTGTCAGCCACTCTGTCAGTCAGTCATTGTAGTCACTGTCAGTCAGTCTGTCACTGTCAGTCACTCTGTCCGTCTGTCAGTCAGTTAGTTACTTGTCCGCCAGCCAGTTGTTGGTCACTTGCCGTCACTTGTCAGTCACTTTGTGTCAGTCAGACAGTCGGTCAGTCTAGTTACTTGTTGGGTCGCTTGCTACTCGGTCGGTCGTCACTTGTCCGTCAGGTCATTAAGCACTTGCCGTCACTTCGGTCAGTCACTTCGTCGGTCAGTCACTTCTTGTCCGCTGTCGGTTAGTCACTGTCGGTCACTTCGGTTCCGCTCGGTCCGGTTAGCGTCACTGCCAGTCGCTCCGGTCGGTCGGTCAGCCCGGTCACTCTGTCGGTCGGTCGGTCGGTTGGTCACTGTCGGTCGTCAGTCACTCTGTCCGTCGGTCGGCTCGGTCGGTCAGTTACTATGTCAGTCACTTCTGTCAGTCGGTCGTCAGGTCACTTGTCAGTCACTTTGTTGTCGGTCGGACAGTCGGTCAGTCGGTCGGACAGTCACTCTGTCCCGGTCAGTCAGTCACTCTGTCGGTCGGTCGGTGGTCATACGTCGGTCGGTCGGTCAGTCACTTGTCCGCTGTCAGTTAGTCATTGCCGGTCCGGTCCGGTCGGTCACTCTGTCAGTCAGTCAGGGACAGTCACTCTGTCAGTCAGTCAGTTAGTCAATGTCAGTCAGCCAGTCAGACAGTCACTCAGACAGTCACTCTTGCAGTCAGACAGTCAGTCAGTTGGTCAAAGTCAGTCAGTCAGACAGTCAGTCACTCTGTCAGTGAGTAAATCTATCAGTCAGTCAGTCAGTCAGTCACTCTGTCAGTCAGTCAGTCAGTCAGTCAGTCAGTCAGTCAGTCATCGTCAGTCACTGCCGTCAGTCAGTCAGTCACTGTCAGTCGGTCAGTCACTCTGTCGGTCGGTCAGTCACTTGCTCGGTCGGTTTAGTCACTGTCAGTCACTCTGCCCCAGTCCAGTCAGTCAGTCACTCTGCCTGTCAGTCAGTCAGTCAGTCAGTCACTCTGTCAGTCAGTCATTCAGCCACTCTGTCAGTCACTTGCCAGTCAGTCAGTCAGTCACTCTGTCCGCTCAGTCAGTTGCTCACTGTCAGTCAGTCTGTCAGTCAGACAGTCACTTGCCAGTCAGTCAGACAGTCACTTGCCAGTCACTCTGTCTGTGAGTCAGCGTCACTGCCATTCACTTGTCCGTCAGTCAGTTAGTTGCTGTCAGTCACTGTTGGGCAGTTACTAGTTGGTCACTGTCGTTCGGTCGGTTGTCGGTTATTGTTGCCGGTCAGTTTGTCAGTTGTCAGTTAGTTGGGTTGCTGTCAGTCGTTGCTCTGTCCGTCAATCAGTTAGTTACTGTTGCAGTCAGTTGTCAGACGGTTACTCTGTCAGTCAGTCAGACAGTCACTCTGTCCAGTCAGACTTCAGTCAGTCGTGACAGTCACTTGTCAGTCAGTCAGACAGTCAGTCAGCCAGTCAGTCAGTCACTCTGTCTGTTCAGTCAGTCAGTCATTCTGTCAGTCAGTCAGTCAGTCACTCTTGTCCGTCAGTCATTCAGTCACTCTGCCGGTCACTCTGTCAGTCAGTCACTCTGTCCGCCGGTCGGTTAGTCACTGTCAGTCACCACGTCCGCCAGTCAGTTGGTCACTGTCAGTCACTCAGTCAGTCAGTCAGTCAGCCAGTCAGTCACTTGTCAGTCAGTGAGTCAGTTAGTCACTGTCAGTCAGACAGTCACTCTGTCAGTCAGTCAGTCAGTCACTTGTCCGCCAGTCATTTAGTCACTGCCAGTCAGTCAGTCACTCTGTCCGCCAGTCAGTCCGCAGTCAGTCACTATAAGTCAGTCACTTGTCAGCTCAGTCTGTCAGTCACTCTGTCAGTCACTTTGTCAGTGTCAGACAGTCACTTGCAGTCAGTCAGTCACTCTGTCAGTCAGTCAGACAGTCAGTCTGTCAGTCAGTCAGTTAGTCACTGTCAGTCAGCCAGTCAGACAGTCACTCAGACAGTCACTCTGTCAGTCAGACAGTCAGTCAGTTAGTCAAGTCAGTCAGTCAGTCGGACAGTCAGTCACTCTGTCAGCGTCAGTAAATCTACTGGGGCCGTCAGTCGAGTTACTTGCCATGGTCAGTCGGTCGGCCTGTTGCCACGGTTGCCAGTTGCCGTCAGTCAGTCAGTCACTCTGTCCAGTCAGTCAGTCACTCTGTCCAGTCAATTGTCACTCTGCCAGTCGGTCGGTTCGCTCTGTCGGTCAGTCATTGCCGTCAGTCAGTCCCTTTGTCGGTCGGTTGGTCAGTTTGGTCGCCGGTCAGTCAGTCGGTCAGTCGGTCGGTTGGTTAGTCACTGTCAGTCAGTCGGTCAGTTGGTTGGTCGTCAGTCAGTCAGTCACTGTCAGTCACCAGTCAGTCAGTCACTCTGTCAGTCAGTCAGTTAGTCACTGCCAGTCACTAGTCAGCCAGTCAGTCACTCTGTCAGTCAGTCAGTTAGTCAGTCAGTCACTGTCAGTCAGTCAGTCAGTCACTCTGTCAGTCAGTCAGTCACTCTGTCCATCAGCCGTTAGTCACTGTCAGTCAGTCAGTCAGTCAGACAGTCACCAGATAGTCACTCTGTCAGTTAGACAGTCAGTCAGTTAGTCAAAGTCAGTCAGTCAGACAGTCACTCAGACAGTCACTCTGTCCGTCAGACAGTCAGTCAGTCACTCTGTCGGTCGGTGGGTCACTCTGTCAGTCAGTCAGTCTGTCGGTTAGTCACTGTCAGTCAGTCAGTCAGTCACTCTGTCAGTCAGTCACTCTGTCCATCAGTCCGTCAGTCAGTTGAGTCACTGTCAGTCAGTCAGGTCAGTCAGTCTGTCAGTCAGACAGTCACTCTGTCAGTCAGTCAGTCAGACAGTCACTCTGTAAGTCAGTCAGACAGTCACTCAGTCAGTCACTCTGTCAGTGAGTCAGTTAGTCACTCTGTCCGTCAGTCATTCAGTCAGTCAGTCAGTCTGTCAGTCAGACAGTCACTCTGTCAGTCAGTCAGTCAGACAGTCACTCTGTAAGTCAGTCAGACAGTCACTCAGTCAGTCACTCTGTCAGTGAGTCAGTTAGTCACTCTGTCCGTCACTCTGTCAGTCACTCTGTCAGCCACTCTGTCAGTCAGTCATTAAGTTAGTCACTGTCAGTCAGTCAGTCACTGCCAGTCACTCTGTCCGCTCGAGTCAGTCAGTCACTCTGTCCGTCAGCCAGTCAGTCACTCTGTCGGTCACTCTGTCCAGCTCTGCCAGTCACTTTGTCAGTCAGTCAGACAGTCAGTCAGTCAGTCAGTCACTCTGTCAGTCAGTCAGTCAGTCACTCTGTCCGTCAGTCATTTAGTCACTCTGTCAGTCACTCTGCCAGTCACTCTGTCAGTCAGTCACTCTGTCAGTTAGTCACTTTCGCCGTCACTCAGTCAGTCAGTCAGCCAGTCAGTCACTTCTGTCAGTCAGTCAGTCAGTTAAGTGCTGTCGGTCTGTCAGTCAGTCAGACAGTCACTCTGTCCCAGTCCAGTCAGTCAGTCACTCTGTCCGTCCAGTCAGTTAGTCACTGTCAGTCAGTCAGTCACTCTGTCCATCAGTCAGTCCGCCAGTCAGTCAGTCACTATGTCAGTCACTCTGTCAGTCAGTCTGTCAGTCACTTGTCAGTCAGACAGTCAGTCAGTCAGACAGTCACTTGCCAGTCACTTTGTCAGTCAGTCAGACAGTCAGTCAGTCAGTCAGTCACTGTCTGTCAGTCCGTCAGCAGTCACTTGTCAGTCAGTCAGTCAGTCACTTGTCCGCCTGTCATTCAGCGTCACTTGCCGTCACTTGTCAGTCAGTCACGGTTCGTCATCAGTTAGTCACTGTCAGACAGTCACTTGCTGTCACTTGTCAGTCGTCAGGACAGTCTGTCAGTTACCACTTGCTCCGTGGTCAGTCAGTCAGTCACTTGCCAGTCGTCAGTCAGTCACTTGTCAGTCAGTCACTTAACTGGGGTCAGTTAGTCACTGTTGTCAGTCAGTCAGACAGTCACTGTCAGTCAGTCAGTCAGTCACCCTGTCCGCCAGTCAGTTAGTCACTGTCAGTCAGTCAGTCAGACAGTGCTCATCCGTCAGTCTGTCAGTCACTCTGTCAGTCAGACAGTCAGTCAGTCAGACAGTCACTCTGTCAGTCACTTTGTCAGTCAGTCAGACAGTCAGTCAGTCAGTCAGTCACTCTGTCTGTCAGTCAGTCAGTCAGTCACTCTGTCAGTCAGTCAGTCAGTCACTCTGTCTCGTCAGGGGCTTCAGTCACTCTGTCAGTCACTTTGCCAGTCACTTCTGTCCGTCGGTCGGTTTGAGTCACTGTCAGTCACTTCTGTCTGTCAGTCAGTTAGTCACTGTCAGTCACTCAGTCAGCCAGTCAGTCACTCACTCCTCTGTCAGTCGGTCGGTCACTGCGTCCGCGGTCGGTTGGTCACTGTCAGGTCGGTCAGTCAGCCAGTCGGACAGTCACTAGACAGTCACCACGTCGGTCAGACAGTCGGTCAGTTGGTCAAAGTCAGTCGGTCAGTCAGTCAGACAGTCAGTCACTCTGTCAGTCAGTAAATCTATCAGTCAGTCAGTCAGTCACTCTGTCGGTCGGTCGTTAGTCATTGTCAGTCACTCTGTCCGTCAGTCAGTTAGTCATTGTCAGTCACTCAGTCAGTCAGTCAGCCAGTCAGTCACTCTGTCAGTCAGTCAGTCAGTCAGTTAGTCACTGTCAGTGGTGTCAGTCAGTCAGCAGTCCAGTCACTCTGTCAGTCAGGTCAGTCACTCTGTCCGTCAGTCAGTTAGTCATTGCCGTCAGTCAGCCAGTCGAGGCAGTCACTCAGATGTCACTCCTGCCAGTCAGACAGTCAGTCAGTTAGTCAAAGTCAGTCAGAGACAGTCAGTCACTCTGCCAGTCAGTAAATCTATCAGTCAGTCAGTCAGTCACTCTGTCCAGTCCGTCAGTCGTCTGTCGGTCACTCTGTCAGCCAAGTGGTCACTCTGCCGGTAAGTCGGTCAGTCGGTCACTGTCAGCCAAAGTCAGTCAGTCACTCCTGTCAGTCAGTCGGTCACTCTGTCCACAGTCAGTTAGTCACTGCCAGTCAGTCAGTCAGACAGTCACTCTGTCAGTCAGTCAGACAGTCACTCTGTCAGTCAGACAGTCAGTCAGTCAGACAGTCACTCTGCCAGTCACTTTGCCAGTCAGTCAGACAGTCAGTCAGTCAGTCAGTCAGTCACTCTGTCTGTCAGTCAGTCAGTCAGTCACTCTGTCAGTCAGTCAGTCAGTCACTCTGTCTGCCAGTCATTCAGTCACTCTGTATCCAGTCACTCTGTCAGTCAGTCACTCATCCGTCAGTCAGTTAGTCACTATGTCAGTTACTCTGTCCGTCAGTCAGTTAGTCACTGTCAGTCACTCAGTCAGTCAGTCAGTCAGCCAGTCAGTCACTCTGTCAGTCAGTGAGTCAGTTAGTCACTGTCGGTCAGACAGTCACTCATCAGTCAGTCAGTCAGTCCAGTCACTCTGTCCGCAGTCAGATTAGTCACTGTCAGTCAGTCAGTCACTCTGTCCGTCAGTCAGTCCGTCGATCAGTCACTATGTCAGTCACTCTGTCAGTCAGTCTGTCAGTCACTCTGTCAGTCACTTTGTCAGTCAGTCAGACAGTCACTCATCAGTCAGTCAGTCACTCTGTCAGTCAGTCAGACAGTCACTCTGTCAGTCAGTCAGTTAGTCACTGTCGTCACTCTGTCCGTCAGTCAGTTGTGTCACTGTCCAGTCACTCTGTCAGTCAGTCAGTCAGTCACTCTGTCCGTCAGTCAGTTAGTCACTGTCAGTCAGTCAGTCAGACAGTCACTCTGTCAGTCAGTCAGACAGTCACTCTGTCAGTCAGACAGTCAGTCAGTCTGTCAGTCAGACAGTCAGTCAGTCAGACAGTCACTCTGTCAGTCACTCTGTCAGTCAGTCAGTCAGTTAGTCACTGTCAGTCAGTCAGTCAGTCAGTCAGCCAGTTAGTTAGTCACTGTCAGTCAGTCAGTCAGTTAGTCACTGGCTCCAGTTAGTCACTGTCAGTCAGTCACTGTCAGTCACTCTGTCAGCCAGTCAGTCACTCTGTCAGTCAGTCAGTCAGTTCGTCACTGTCAGTCAGTCTGTCAGCCGTCAGTCAGTCACTCTGTCAGTCAGTCACTCTGTCCGCAGTCAGTTAGTCACTGTCAGTCAGCCAGTCAGACAGTCACTCTGTCAGTCAGTCCGTCAGTCAGTCAGACAGTTACTCTGTCAGTCAGTCAGACAGTCACTCTGTCAGTCAGTCCGTCAGTCAGTCAGACAGTCACTCTGTCAGTCAGACAGTCACTCTGTCAGTCACTCTGTCAGTCAGACAGTCAGTCAGTGAGTCACTCTGTCAGTCAGTCAGTCAGTCACTCTCTCAGTCAGTCAGTCAGTCACTCTGTCCGTCAGTCCGTCGGTCAGTTAGTCACTGTCAGTCGGTCAGTCGGTCAGTCAGCCACGGTTGTCAGTCAGTCAGTCAGTCAGTCAGTTAGTCACCAGTCAGTCTGTCAGTCAGTCAGTCACTCTGCCGTCAGTCACTCTGTCCATCAGTCAGTTAGTCACTGCCGTCACTCTGACAGTCACTCTGTCAGTCGTCTTCTGTCAGTCAGTCAGCCAGTCACTCTGTCAGCCAGTCAGTCAGTCAGTTAGTCACTCAGTCAGTCACTCTGTCAGTCAGTCAGTCACTCTGTCCATCAGTCAGTTAGTCACTGTCAGTCACTCTGACAGTCACTTTGTCAGTCAGTCAGACAGACAGTCAGTCAGTCAGTCTGTCAGCCTGTCAGTCAGTCAGTCAGTCAGTCACTCTGTCAGCCAGTCAGCCAGTCACTCTGTCAGTCACTCTGTCAGTCACTCTGTCAGTCACTCTGTCAGTCACTCTTTCAGTCAGTCGGTCACTCTGTCAGTCACTCTGTCAGTCACTCTGTGTTCAGATCAGAATGTTATTCTCGAGCCGCTGGACTTTTTGGAGGTTTTGATGAATGTGTTTCTATTCACATACTATTAATTTAATTAAATACATTTCAATTCAAGGGACTTTATTGACATTGTGAAATGTGTGTTAACATTGCCAAAGCAGGTGAAGTAGACAATAAACAAAAGTGAAATAAACAATATAAATGAACAGATTTGGATAATTAGTGGGTATTGTCCTAATTCTGCTCTGCGTGCATTATTTGGTGTTTTACGTTGTACACAGAGGATATTTTTGCAGAAGTCTTGGTTGGTGAGCGGACCCCAGACCTCACAACCATAAAGGGCAATGGGTTCTAGAACTAATCTTGCTGCTGTGGAATTCTGAAAGTATCCACACTTTTTCCTCATCAATCTACACACAATACCCCATAATGACAAAGCAAAAACAGTTTTTTAAAAACATTTTTGCAAATGTATTGCAAATAAAAACTGGTATCACATTTACGTAAGTATTCGTACCCTTTACTCAGTACTTTGTAAAGCACGTTTGGCAGCAATGGGTTCTATAACTGATTTAAGTATTTTTAGCCAGATCCTAATTGGTATGTTGAATTTTATGTTCCTTTTGATGGCATAGAATGCCCTTCTTGCCTTGTCTCTCAGATCGTTCACAGCTTTGTGGAAGTTACCTGTGGCACTGATGTTTAGGCCAAGGTATGTGTAGTTTTTTTTGTGCTCTAGGAAACGGTGTCTAGATGGTATTTGTGGTCCTGGTGACTGGACCTTTTTGGAACACCATTATCTTACTGATATTTACTGTCAGGGCCCAGGTCTGGCAGAATCTGTGCAGGAGATCTAGGTGCTGCTGTAGGCCCTCCTTTGTTGGGGAAAGAAGCACCAGATCATCAGCAAACAGTAAACATTTGACTTCAGATTCTAGTAGGATGAGGCTGGGTGCTGCAGACTCTTCTAGTGCCCTCGCTAATTCGTTGATATATATGTTGAAGAGGGTGGGGCTTAAGCTGCATCCCTGTCTAACCCCACGACCCTGTGTGAAGAAATGTGTGTGTTTTTTGCCTATTTTAACCACACACTTGTTGTTTGTGTACATGGATTTTATAATGTTTGACCCCCAACACACCACTTTCCATCAATTTGTATAGCAGACCCTCATGACAAATTGAGTCAAAGGCTTTTTTGATATCAACAAAGCATGAGATGACTTTGCGTTTGGTTTGGTTTGTTTGTTTGTTTGTCAATTAGGTGTGTAGGGTGAATACATGGTCTGTTGTACGGTAATTTGGTAAAAGCCAATTGGACATTTGCTCAGTACATTGTTTTCACTGAGGAAATGTACGAGTCTGCTGTTAATGATAATGCAGAGGATTTTCCCAAGGTTTCTGTTGACGCATATCCCACAGTAGTTATTGGGGTCAAATTTGTCTCCACTTTTGTGTATTGGGGTGATCAGTCCTTGGTTCCAAATACTGGGGAAGATGCCAGGGCTAAGGATGATGTTAAAGAGTTTTAGTATAGCCAATTGGAATTTGTTGTCTGTATATTTGATAATTTCATTGAGGATACCATCAACACCAAAGGCTTTTTTGGGTTGGAGGGTTTGTATTTTGTCCTGTAGCTCATTCAAGGTAATTGGAGAATCCAGTGGGTTCTGGTAGTCTTTAATAGTTGATTCTAAGATTTGTATTTGATCCTGTATATGTTTTTGCTCTTTGTTCTTTGTTATAGGGCCAAAAAGATTGGAGAAGTGGTTTACCCATACATCTCCATTTTGGATAGATAATTCTTCGTGTTGTTGTTTGTTTCGTGTTTTCCAATTTTCCCAGAAGTGGTTAGTGTCTATGGATTCTTCAATTACATTGAGCTGATTTCTGACGTGCTGTTCCTTCTTTTTCCGTAGTGTATTTCTGTATTGTTTCAGTGATTCACCATAGTGAAGGCTTAGGCTCAGGTTTTCTGGGTCTCTATGTTTTTGGTTGGACAGGTTTCTCAATTTCTTTCTTAGATTTTTGCATTCTTCATCAAACCATTTGTCATTGTTGTTCATTTTCTTCGGTTTTCCATTTGAGATTTTTAGATTTGATAGGGAAGCTGAGAGGTCAAATATACTGTTAAGATTTTCTACTGCTAAGTTTACACCTTCACTATTACAGTGAAATGTTTTACCCAGGAAATTGTCTAAAAGGGATTGAATTTGTTGTTGCCTAATTGTTTTTTGATAGGTTTCCAAGCTGCATTCCTTCCATCTGTATCATTTCTTAATGTTACTCAGTTCCTTTGGCTTTGATGCCTCATGATTGAGTATTGCTCTGTTCAAGTAGACTGTGGTTTTGCTGTGATTTGATAGGGGTGTCAGTGGGCTGACTGTGAACGCTCTGAGAGACTCTGGGTTGAGGTCAGTGATAAAGTAGTCTACAGTACTACTGCCAAGAGATGAGCTATATGTGTACCTACCATAGGAGTCCCCTCGAAGCCTACCATTGACTATGTACATACCCAGCATGCGACAGAGCTGCAGGAGTTGTGACCCGTTTTTGTTGGTTATGTTGTTGTTGTTGTGTCTAGGGGGGCATATGGGGGAGGGAATGCTGTCACCTCCAGGCAGGTGTTTGTCCCCCTGTGTGCTGAGGGTGCCAGGTTCTTGTCCAGTTCTGGCATGTAGGTCACCACAGACTAGTACATGTCTCTGGACCTGGAAATGATTGATTTCCCCCTCCAGGATGGAGAAGCTGTCTTCATTAAAGTATGGCGATTCTAGTGGGGGGATATACTGTAGGTAACACACAGGAGGTCATTTTTCTCTGTTAAGATCATTTCCTTTTTAATTTCTAGCCAAATGTAAAATGTTCCTGTTTTGATTAATTTAACGGAGTGAGTTAGGTCTGCTCTATACCAAATTAGCATATCCCCCCTGAGTCTTTTCCTGTTTCTCTCTGTGCTGCCTCGTGCCTGGGCATCATAAAGTATTCAGACCGCTTGGTTGTCTAGCAATCGATCAACAACCAATTTGATATGAATCATTTTAAAAAGAAAAATGGCCAAGGTATTAAAGACTCACTGCTGGAATTGCTGCCAAAGGTCCTTCTACAAAGTATTGACTCAGAACACTTTAAGTAAATTATATATTTCTGTATTTGATTTTCAATAAATTTGTCGAAAAGCATGTTTTCACTTGTTTCATTATGGGGTATTGTGTGTAGATGGGTGGAAAAATATATTTAATCCATTTTGAATTAAGGCTTTAACACAACAAAACATGGAATAGGTGAAAGGGTATGAGTACTTTATGAAGGCAAAAAGTACTCAAAGATGGAAGACAGGCAAGATCAGGTGGGACCATTCTACCCAATGAGAGGGCAGATAACGCGTGACTAAGATGTTTTTCTTAAAGTTGCAGAATGCCACTTGGATCAGCACATTTGTAACAACCTAAACATTACTCTCTATTTGATTAATAAGCTTCAGGTAATTTGACACTCTTTCATAGACCTCCATGCAAAAGGTAATCCTGTCTCTACAGATAGTGATGAGGAGGTAAACCTGTCTCTACAGATAGTGATGAGGAGGTAATGCTGTCTCTACAGATAGTGATGAGGAGGTAATCCTCTCTACAGATAGTGATGAGGAGGTAATCCTCTCTACAGATAGTGATGAGGAGGTAATGCTGTCTCTACAGATAGTGATGAGGAGGTAATGCTGTCTCTACAGATAGTGATGAGGAGGTAATGCTGTCTCTACAGATAGTATTGAGGAGGTAATCCTCTCTCTACAGATAGTGATGAGGAGGTAATGCTGTCTCTACAGATAGTGATGAGGAGGTAATCCTCTCTCTACAGATAGTGATGAGGAGGTAATGCTGTCTCTACAGATAGTGATGAGGAGGTAATGCTGTCTCTACAGATAGTGATGAGGAGGTAATGCTGTCTCTACAGATAGTGATGAGGAGGTAATGCTGTCTCTACAGATAGTATTGAGGAGGTAATCCTCTCTCTACAGATAGTGATGAGGAGGTAATGCTGTCTCTACAGATAGTGATGAGGAGGTAATCCTCTCTCTTCAGAGAGTGATGAAGAGGTAAACCTCTCTTCAGAGAGTGATGGGGAGGTAATCCTCTCTCTTCAGATAGTGATGGGGAGGTAAACCTCTCTCTTCAGATAGTGATGAGGAGGTAATCCTCTCACTTCAGATAGTGATGAGGAGGTAATCCTCTCTCTTTAGATAGTGATGGCGAGGTAAACCTCTCTTTCAGATAGTGATGAGGCAATCCTGTCTCTTCAGATAGTGATGAGGAGGTAATCCTCTCTCTTCAGATAGTTTTAGTGATGAGGTAATCCTCTCTCTTCAGATAGTGATGGTGATGGGGAGGTAAACCACTCTCTTCAGATAGTGATAAGGTGGAAATCCTCTCTCTTCAGATAGTGATGGTGATGTGGCGGTAATCCTCTCCCTTCAGATAGTGATGAGGTAATCCTCTCTCTTCAGATAGTGATGGTAATGAGGAGGTAATCCTCTCTCTTCAGATAGTGATGAGGAGGTAAACCTCTCTCTTCAGCTAGTTTTAGTGATGAGGAGGTAATCCTCTCTCTTCAGATAGTGATGAGGAGGCAAACCTCTCTCTTCAGATAGTGATGGGTAGGGAATCCTCTCTCTTCAGATAGTTTTAGTGATGAGGTCATCCTCTCTCTTCAGATAGTGATTTGGAGGTAATCCTCTCTCTTCAGATAGTGATGGGGAGGATACCCTGTCTCTTCAGATAGTGATGGGGAGGTAATCCTCTCTTCAGATATTGATGAGGAGGTAATCCTGTTTCTACAGATAGTGATGAGGAGGTAAACCTGTCTCTACAGATAGTGATGAGGAGGTAATGCTGTCTCTACCGATAGCAATGAGGAGGTAATGCTGTCTCTACAGATAGTGATGTGGAGGTAATCCTGTCTCTACAGATAGTGATGGGGAGGTAATCCTCTGTCTTCAGATAGTGATGAGGAGGTAATGCTGTCTCTACAGATAGTGATGAGGAGGTAACCCTGTCTCTACAGATAGTGATGGGGAGGTAATCCTCTGTCTTCAGATAGTGATGAGGAGGTAATGCTGTCTCTTCAGATAGTTTTAGTGATGAGGAGGTAATCATCACTCTTCAGATAGTGATGAGGAGGTAATCCTGTCTCTTCAGATAGTGATGGGGAGGTAATCCTCTCTTTTAGATAGTGATGAGGTAATCCTGTCTCTTCTGATGGTGATGGGGAGGTAATCCTCTCTTTTCAGATAGTGATGAGGAGGTAATACTCTCTTCAGCTAGTTTTAGTGATGAGGTAATCCTCTCTCTTCAGATAGTTTTAGTGATGAGGTAATCCTCTCTCTTCAGATAGTGATGGTGATGGGGAGGTAATCCTCCCTCTTCAGAGAGTGATGAGGAGGTAATCCTCCCTCTTCAGATAGTGATGAGGAGGTAATCCTCTCTCTTCAGATAGTGATGAGGAGGTAATCCTGTCTCTTCAGATAGTGACGGTGAGGTAATCCTCTCTCTTCAGATAGTGATGGGGAGGTAATCCTCTCTCTTCAGATCGCGATGAGGAGGTATTCCTGTCTCTTCACATAGTGATGAGGAGGTAATCCTGTCTCTTCAGATAGTGACGGTGAGGTAATCCTCTCTCTTCAGATAGTGATGAGGAGGTAATCCTGTCTCTTCAGATAGTGATGGGGAGGTAAACCTCTCTCTTTAGATAGTGATGAGGTAATCCTGTCTCTTCTGATGGTGATGGGGAGGTAATCCTCTCTCTTCAGATAGTGATGAGGAGGTAATCCTCTCTTTCAGCTAGTTTTAGTGATGAGGTAATCCTCTCTCTTCAGATAGTTTTAGTGATGAGGTAATCCTCTCTCTTCAGATAGTGATGGTGATGGGGAGGTAAACCACTCTCTTCAGATAGTGATAAGGTGGAAATCCTCTCTCTTCAGATAGTGATGGTGATGTGGCGGTAATCCTCTGTCTTCAGATAGTGATGAGGAGGTAATCCTCTCTTCAGATAGTGATGGGTAGGTAATCCTCTCTCTTCAGATAGTTTTAGTGATGAGGTAATCCTCTCTCAGATAGTGATGAGGAGGCAATCCTCTCTCTCTTCAGATAGTGATGGGGAGGATATCCTGTCTCTTCAGATAGTGATGAGGAGGTAAACCTGTCTCTACAGATAGTGATGAGGAGGTAATGCTGTCTCTACAGATAGTGATGAGGAGGTAATCCTGTCTCTTTAGATAGTGATGGTGATGGGGAGGTAATCCTCTCTCTTCAGATAGTAATGGTGAGGTAATCCTCTCTCTTCAGATCGCGATGAGGAGGTATTCCTGTCTCTTCACATAGTGATGAGCAGGTAATCCTGTCTCTTCTGATGGTGATGGGGAGGTAATCCTCTCTCTTCAGATAGTGATGAGGAGGTAAACCACTCTCTTCAGATAGTGATGAGGAGGTAATCCTCTCTCTTCAGATAGTTTTAGTGATGAGGTAATCCTCTCTCTTCTGATAGTGATGGTGATGGGAGGTAAACCACTCTCTTCAGATAGTGATAAGGTGGAAATCCTCTCTTCAGATAGTGATGAGGAGGTAATCCTCTCTCTTGTCTCTGAGACAATTACAATTTTCCTAAGTCCCTCTTTGTGGCTCCTAACTACACGACTGAACAGTAGTGACAAAACTAGGGCCTGTTGGACCTGCCTTGTTGATAGTCCTGTTAAGAATGCAGAGTAGCTCTTTATTATGGACAGACTTCTCCCCTCATCTTGGCTACTACTGCATCATCATATGTTTTGGCCATGACAGTTTACAATCCAGGGTTACTCCAAGCAGTTTAGTCTCCTCAATTTGTTAGATTTCCCATTATTCATTACAAGATTTAGTTGTGGTTTTGGGTTTAGTGAATGTTTTGTACCAAATAGAATGCTTTTAGGTTTAGAAATATTTAGGACTAACTTATTCCTTGCTACCCATTACGAATCTAACTTCAGCTCTTTGTTAAGTGTTGCAGTCATTTCAGTCGCTGTAGTAGCTGACATGTATAGTGTTCAGTCAAGTGTTACTTGAAGCCAGTGGCATGTCGTTAGTAAAATTGAAAAAAGTAAGGGACCTAGACAGCTGCCCAGGGAAATTCCTGATTCAACCTACACCCTATGTGATCTGTTAGACAGGTCACTCTTTTATTATAGCAGGAGTGTAAAGCCATAACACATACGTTTTTCCAGCAGCGATAATGTCAAAAGCCGCACTGAAGTCGTGGAGTCGTGTCCTCCTACTCCTCTTCAGAGAGGTGAACAGAACATTCAGGGTTATCTCTGAGGATCCCAAACCTGAGATGTCTGAGCCGTGTCCTCCTACTCCTCTTCAGAGAGGTGAACAGAACATTCAGGGTTATCTCTGAGGACCCCCAACCTGCAGATGTCTGAGTCATGTCCTCCTACTCCTCTTCAGAGAGGTAGACAGAACATTCAGGGTTATCTCTGAGGATCCCAAACCTCTGCAGATGTCTGAGTCGTGTCCTCCTACTCCTCTTCAGAGAGGTTAACAGAACATTCAGGGTTATCTCTGAGGATCCCAAACCTGCAGATGTCTGAGTCGTGTCCTCCTACTCCTCTTCAGAGAGGTTAACAGAACATTCAGGGTTATCTCTGAGGATCCCGAACCTGCAGATGTCTGAGTCGTGTCCTCCTACTCCTCTTCAGAGAGGTGAACAGAACATTCAGGGTTATCTCTGAGGATCCCAAACCTGCAGATGTCTGAGTCGTGTCCTCCTACTCCTCTTCAGAGAGGTGAACAGAACATTCAGGGTTATCTCTGAGGACCCCAAACCTGCAGATGTCTGAATCGTGTCCTCCTACTCCTCTTCAGAGAGGTGAACAGAACATTCAGGGTTATCTCTGAGGACCCCAAAGCTGCAGATGTCTGAATCGTGTCCTCCTACTCCTCTTCAGAGAGGTGAACAGAACATTCAGGGTTATCTCTGAGGACCCCAAACCTGCCAGATGTCA